>NC_135499.1:203636596-203735595 GCF_052857255.1 Amblyomma americanum
CAATAATAATTGGTTTTGGGGGAAAAAAAATGGCGCAGTATCTGTCTCATATATCGTTGGACACCTGAACCACGCCGTAGGGGAAGGATAAAGGAGGAAGTGAAAGAAGAAAGGAAGAAATAGGTGCCGTAGTGGAGGGCTCCGGAATAATTTCGACCACCTGGGGATCTTTAACGTGCACTGACATCGCACAGCACACGGGCGCCTTAGCGTTTTTCCTCCATAAAAACGCGTAGTTTAACAAAAATGATTCGCCTTCCGTTGTGGTGTGCTGCCGAGAAACCGGAGTAGTGGCGTAGTTAACCTGTTGTGTCAGCACTTGGTCCATGACAAGGAACCCAGGGCTGTATTTTTTTCTGAAACAAAAATTCGCGATGGTACGAAGGTTTAACTGGAAATCTATCTATGCGTCGCAGAGTAACAGCACTTCGCTTGCAGCCCTACAGCATGAGATGGTGTAACCATGTTATGAAAATGTCAACTTCGGACAATTCTCCAGTTTGGTTTGACAAACACTGCATTGAGCAACAGAAAGCCAGACTCTGAACGATTGGAGCTGGAATTAACACCGAACCTATTTTTCATGTGCTCCGAAATGTGCGAGCTTTGAAAATATATGAATAAATATTAATCCGCCGATATGATACTTACCGCTCGACAAGAAACAATTTTTAATATACTGGCAGAACTAATAATAAGAACTAATTCTTACACAATTAGGATGATCGAATCATGATACATGCCCCGTACTCGTACTATTTATGGCAAACAGATGCTTCGATATCGAATTCCCCAGATGTTAAACCAGAACATCACAAACTCACCACACTGACCTCATATAGCACACAGTTTATCACAGCGTAACCTTATTTCGTTCGATGTTTGTATTTCGCTCTTTTTTCGCTCTTTTTTAAAATTTATTGCGAAGTTTTCTCTTGGAGCTATTCTTTTTATATCTTCTTTTCGCAATTTTCAAGTGTTTGTAAACTGTGTATTGTACTTTGTTTCTAAAATTTGTAAATAACATTGTATTTGATGTGCGTGTCAGCGTCGCATTATAAAGGCGGAAAGTCCCCGTCGAGCCACCACCTGGCGTTTTGACTGTTCCCTCCAGCATCAATGATATTGAAATAAAAGATATGATTTGATTTGACTTTTCAAAAATTGTGTTTTTGTCTCCAAAAAGGGTTCAAATTTTTGTCGTTCCCAAAAGACTCCATTGCCCAAACTTTAGCGAGGTATCGAGACGCCGCTGCCTTTCACATGTGGAGTGGAGTGGGGACCACTAGAACCTGAATCGTGCAGAAAATTCCAGTCCGTTATCTGTATGATCAGTATACACCATAAAACGCTACTTCTCTCACTGAAGCGAAATATGCGCAAGGTTACCGGCGCTAGCTAGGAACTGTCCTAAATTATCGATAGCGGGATTTACAGGTTCTTCTGTGGGAACAACAGGTCGGTTGGGTGCTGCATAACACTTGCTAACAAGCACTCTTTTGAAGTAGCCTGAAGGAGTGAAGGAGTAACACCGGCGTACTCGCGGTTCGACTCATGATCCATTCGCTGTCTTTTACGAGATCTTTTACGACCTGGTCCGAGGTTCCGGGGCTTGTCTTTTGCTCGGGGCTTTTGACCGCATTACGTCACCCCGGGAACCAGCTGCCAGTACCGTCTTTCCCACTGCTGCGACGCTGCAGCTTCCATGTGCGCAGCCTTACCTGCTCCGGCGACACGCAACCATAGGAGAGTATCGCTATAGCCTTGCCTGACCTCAGAACACGCAAGGGTCCTGCGCCATCAACACCATCACAGAGAGATATCGGCTGGTCTCAGTTGCTGACGTCAAAGTGTGCACCAAGTGCACTCCGGTCCAACAATATTCAGTAGCCTAGTAATTGTTTGGCTTGTTGGTGCGTTATTCTCGAAAAAACTGTAGAAGAAACTGTCACTTTGCCCCTCGTCGACTGCTGCGCTACAATTTTTTCGAGAGCTACTACCCTAGTGTGGCGAATATTTCTCCTATGAACTACATCTAGACTAACTACACTATCTAGACAGACACGACAATTCGAAGCAGCTAAGCTATACGATTAAGAAAGCTCGCGATGCTGTCGAGAACATGCTCATATTGAAGTTTTTGATTAACGGCGGTCGCTTTCTACTCAATGCACTGAACCCCGCTCGTTTGGGCACCCGCCGATACGGTCATTCTTGGCGCTGCGGTAAATTACACGAGGCATAATTACGAGTGGATTTGCAGCATGCCGTTGATCGGATTTCTTGAGATTCATCGGCTCGCAAACAATCACTTTTCAGTGGTCTTACAAGAAAGCAGCAGCAGCCAAAACACTGCTTCATGCCTAGCATAATGGCAGAAAGCTTACTAATTGGTCATGGTTCTGCCTAGCCCTATAGTTAGCACAACTATTGTCAGCTAAGCTAGCATATGTGATAAGGTGTGCTCGCTGAATAAGATTCTCTTAGTTTACAGCTTCAGCGCACACCAGAAGGTGCCTTCAGGTCTTATAGAGTCGTGAACATTTACGAGAACCAAGCCTAACAGCCGTGGATAATTGGTGAGTTTAACTTGATTCCATCGCGCGTTAACATTCCATTCGGAGGCTACTGTAATATTGTTTGATTTGCTGCTCGTCGCCATGTTTGTGATGAGGTAAGGGCGAGACTAAGCTAAATCAAAAGAATCTACCGAAATCTAGGGGCCTTTTCAGTTGTTTTTTTAAGAACATATAAAACCTAATATCAGATTGATTTTGTCATTTCTGTGCCAGTTACGAGGTAGCTTGGGATTCGATATTACGTGAAAATGAACAAGGGAAGAAAAACATAAATGCGAGCATCGCCACGTCGTCGGGTTTTGCCGGTACGGCGGTGTTGCGAGGCATTCCTTTCAGTGTATTGCTCAACGATGCCTGGTTTTCTTGGCGCTTGGAGTTTCTTGCTCCGAAATGCGCACTGCGAAAAACAAAAAAAAATGAAGAAGGTAGCGGTAATGTTGCTCCTCTGAAAGCCTTTTTCAGCCATTCGTTGCAACGAACTCATGTAGCTTTGCCGTGGTGCAACATGATGATAAAGATCCCTGCACGCCTCACCGCGATGGTTCTCTGGTAATGTTTGTTGGGTTGTTTGCTTGCATTATGATGAATGAAGCAGCTTCCAGAGGAAGTCTTTCCTTTCTGTACACGCATGAATGTTTCGAGAAAACAAAGGGAGCAAATAAATATCAGAGGTATTGGCATCCCAGGACCATTCTTTAACTCCGATTCCCTAATAAAAGAGTGATTCGTAGTAGTACATTGCTTACGAGGACTGCTTATTGCACCACAAGTTGCGAAATATTATAAACAGAAGATATTAATGTAGAGAAGAAGAACTCGAGCTTTGAAATGAAAAGTTTTAAGCAGTTATCAAGAATAAGCTGCGAGTAATTTTTCGAAGGCACTTGTCCTGAATTTCTATTCAAAATGTTGTTCGATTTATACTTTGAGTGGATCTTTGCAGAAGGACGAAATCAGTGCTCTGGCCTGGCCAGTCAGCATCATTTTCTTCCTGGTGCAACATCATTGCGAAGCGCTGCCAGCACAGGCAGACAATCCAAACAATACTTGATTTAACGCCGACCACGAGACATTTAGCGTTACATAAAGCACAAAATTCGCGATAGTAAATTTATTTTTTCTTTACTTTTGCAGGCGCGAGAATACTGCCATCATTTCCACAAAAACGCAGCTTCCCGGTGTTATTTTTGCGCGTTTTTGGCCTTCTGCTCGCGTAGGCAACTGAAGCACGGGCTTGAAATGCAGAATTTTTCTTCTTAGCTATAGTGAATCATTGTCTTCATTGGGGTATGCAAAGCTAAGCCGGATATTCGCGTCCCAACGTTCCTTGAGACAACCCCTTCGTCAAGAAGCCGCTAACCTTATCCTCCCTCCCCTTCTTCTATCTGCGGTTGCTTCGGATGTCGGCCACAGCCGTAGTGGGAACGGGGATCTCTTTGCAGCTCAACTAATGGTCATTTCCACTATGTCAGCTGCCCTTCAAATGACCGCCGTTGTAGCGCGAAATAAGTTTCAACTCTTTAGAAGATAGCGTACGATTCGGGGCACAATTTACAGCGGTTTTAGTTCGTGTACTTGAATAGATATGTACGCCGCTGCCCTGCTTGCAGTATATTTGACTGCTGTGGTTGCGCGAATTCATGGGTAGTAGGCAATCATGAGCCAAACATAGCAACGTAGTAGCACCTTTGTGGAAACCGCCTCTGTTTAATTTTGGCGCAAAGGGTGTGGGTTTCGCGAGTGACACAGCAACTGAAGAACAATGTGACCCAGCTGAAAACGAAACAAAGTCGCATCAAGCATGGAATAATAGTGTGAGCGCGGTGCGCCACGCGGCATTTAGGATATTGAGTGCTGATTTCGATACCTAATTAGCTGTCCAGGCGGTCAAGTTTCTACGTCTGCCCAACGACGTTTTTTTTTATTGTGCACTATTTTTTTTTACTGCTACAGAATTTGGTGAGCGTTTTCATTTAATTCGTGATTCAACTCTTTTCTGTTAGGTTTTTCGCATGTGAACTAAAAGCGACCCTGAAAGACTCGTTACGTTGCGACCCGTCTGCGACGTCGCGTAGTGACCGTCGGGACATAAGTGCAGTCGAGACGGCTGTCTCTTCGAGCCAAGTATGACAGCTCAAAACGAGCACGGCCCCGGGAAAAGCGAAACTAAAGATTCGAACCCCTGCTCGTGCTTTCTAGGCTTTTAGCCGGTCAGGTTCGCCGCTCCAGCGACCCCTGGCGTCTGGACGTTGCAAAACACCTCTATTACGCGTCTTCGCTTGGCGGAGACAGGCATGCCGTCTCGTGCCACCTTCGAGGAGCGGGCATTGCACCCAGACAGCGCGCTTTCGTAACCGCGCCGCGCAGTAGTGCCCTGCAAAGTTCACAGTTGCAGCTTCTGTCCGTCATGGTCATCCTTCTTCTTCTTCTTCTTCTTCTTCTTCTTCTTCTTCTTCTTCTTCTTCTTCTTCTTCTTCTTCTTCTTCTTCTTCTTCTTCTTCTTCTTCTTCTTCTTCTTCTTCTTCTTCTTCTTCTTCTTCTTCTTCTCTTCTTCTTCTTCTTCTTCTTCTTCTTCTTCTTCTTCTTCTTCTTCTTCTTCTTCTTCTTCTTCTTCTTCTTCTTCTTCTTCTTCTTCTTCTTCTTCTTCTTCTTCTTCTTCTTCTTCTTCTTCTTCTTCTTCTTCTTCTTCTTCTTCTTCTTCTTCTTCTTCTTCTTCTTCTTCTTCTTCTTCTTCTTCTTCTTCTTCTTCTTCTTCTTCTTCTTCTTCTTCTTCTTCTTCTTCTTCGTTTCTTCTTCTTCTTCCTCTTCTTCTTCTTCTTCTTCTTCTTCTTTCTTCTTCTTCTTCTTCTTCACCCCAGGTATATGACTCTACTTCTTTTCGCAGTTCTCATCTTCTTTTGCGCGCCTAGCGCTTCGTCCTCCACATGCTCGACTATTTCTTTCCTCCTAGTGCACGAATACGAAGTATTCCCAGGGACCGTCGTTTACCGACAACCCTACTTGCTAATCAATGCTGCCTTCTGTTGCCATCGGCTTCTCACAAGTGCGGTGGGAGAGACTCTCTTAAGTGGCCTCGCTCCTGTATTCGCTTTTGTTGGAGCTGCGTTTGCTTTATCAAGCATTGCCCAGCAGCGACCTTCGGTATGCTTGGAATTAAATAAAAAAAAGATTCCAGTGTACGAACTTATCGAAATTTTGAGATATTCATGTTTGGTTTGCTTTTGGTTGCCCTTGAGCGCCTATAAGTTTTCTCTTGCTTCGCAAGGCTTAGTTTTTCTTGTTGTTTTTGAGTGGGGTGCTATTGGGAACAGAGCAAAGCTTAACCCGCCAGGTTCACCAAGGCAGTGGTGCTATTTAAAAAATGGACGGCTTGTTAAAAAAAAAACGACCGTACGATGCTAGCAGCCTTCATGATAAGGCGACCTTCATCTTTTCTTTGCTGTTTCGGTTCTTTGGCTATAATCTCCAACAGATGCGTTGCTACTTGATATATGCCCCGAGTAAGTATTGAAGCTTGGCTGAGTCTTTGAGCTGTCCTAATGAAAAAAATTATGCATCACTTAGCTGTTAGGTCAAGATTAGGAAATATTGAAAGTGCGGCAGCTGAAGCAATTAAATGAAGACAGGAGGGTAGTTTTATAATCACTTTGGAATTTACGACCGCGCATGTCTTTTGGTTGCCGTGACGGCAACCACAGTCATTACAATTTCACCATACATTCGCTGCATGTGCATGTGCTTCACAGTCTTTATCTGCGTACATCCCCGTTGTTGTTTCCACTGGAGTAAAATCTCGCTGTGATAATGAAACAAGACGATTTTTTAATTTTTTTAGCGCAGTACTCATAACGCTCGTAGGAATTACAGGGGAGAGGGGAGAAAATAATAATATATAATGCAGGTTACGTAGAACGTCATGCATGAATGAAACATAACCAAAACAGGTTTTACATCAGAACTTTTCACTATTTTACACCAGTAGTTTTCTACCACTAGTCGTAATGAGATGGAAAACGCTTCGTCTGAGAGAATCAGTGTTACATCAGCAGTTAGCTTGTGCCATTAGCTTATAGTTCTTCGAAAAAAAAATGACGCCCTAAACGCGTCAGTTTTACAGGCTGCTTCCCTAACCTTATTTACATGCTTCAGCCACAATGAAACATAGTCAGGCTTGAAAAAAATCTTCATGGGGTCTATACCCGTGCTAGAGACAATTTTTTTTGAAAAAAAATATAATTTTGAGCTTTTCTCAGCGTTTATATAGCGGTTCCCAAGCTAGGCTTTGCTTTCCTATGAGACACTGAAATTTATCTCATAATTTGAAAAAAGAAAACAAATCGCCAGGTTTTGAATCCTTTCTAAACTCTTCACATCGCATGCCAACCACAGATTATACGCAGCACAAGCGTATTCAGAACGGATCGGACATCAGGTTTGTACAGTGATTGCTTCGCCGCGAGTGGAAAATTTTTTGCTCTTCTGCGTAGGAAGCCTAGAGCTCTGCGCGCTTTTTTGGCAGTATGATCAATGCGTCGGCTCCAGGAAAAGATCCACGAAAGATATCGAGTGGTGGTGGTAATTATGGAAGCAACCTCACTTCTGCCGTTCGAGCGTGAACCTTAAAGCTCAATGATGTGTCTTTGAGGTTTAATGTCCCAAAGCGACTAAAAGCTATGAGGGGACGCCGTAGTGGAGGGCTTCGGATAAATTCGACCACCCGAGATTCTTTAACGTGCGCTGACATCGCACAGTAAACGGCGTTTCGCATTTCGGCTCCATCGAAATGCGACCGCCGTGGCCGGGATCAAACCCGCGTCTTTCGGATCAGCAGCAGAGCGCCATAACTACTGAGACACCGCGGTGGCTCTAGTTATGTGTTGCTGCTGGTTAAAAAAAAATTACCGTAGTATAATTGTTTACAATAGAAGAGCGCCCACGGGAAGGAGCAGTACTGGCAAGTGGGTGGGTCTTGGTAAGTGAGTTTTAACTGAAACTCGGTGCAGATGCAAGATTAAATTAGAAGATTCATGGTGATCCTTGATTTGATGTTTAAAAATTAGCAGTAAAAAAGAAATATTAAAAGAAAGAACTTTGCAAGTAATTGGTTGCTTTTTTTTTATTCTGTACTTCCTAAATTTGTTTACGTCCACATTTGTTCCGGCAATTGTGAGAGTGTAAGCGTAGCAACATACCATGCGTGGCACTATCCGGTTAGCCATGCACTGTGTTAGGAAATGTAAGCTGCTTTGTCATACAGACAAAAGCTGAGCGCGCGGCCATCAAAACGACATTTGCAGGTACGATTAAACCGTCTGACGTAGAAGCCCTACTTTTATTTTTCTTAATTTGATGGTACATCTGGTTTGTTAAAAGAACATCCGAGAAAAACAACGGAAAAAGGCGACATGATATTGGAGGAACGGTGGACATGATACAGGAAGCAACTATCGTCAACATAATGATCGTGGGATGATACCACTAGCGCAAGAGTGAAACTGCCATCGAGGAACACACGAAAAAGTGAATGACGTAGTGCGCGGATCCAGAAGGAATTAAGACTTATTAACATTAATGCGCGGAGTATAATCAACAAAAGCGAACAGCTTGAGGCACTCCTTCTTGGGTACAATCCACATATCGTCATCATTACGGAGACATGGCTTCGCGATGAAATAGATAACAAAGACGTTTTTCCTCTAACTTATCAATTCTATCGGCGTGACAGATTATCAAGAGGTGGTGGAGTGGCGGTTTTAGTTAAAAACAATATTCATGCGACTTTAACTCGGCAAATTGATGACCATGAAAGCATTTCCCTAAAGCTATCTTTTAGGGGCCGTTCCATTTTTCTATTTGCTGTTTACCGAGCTCCAGATTCCCCTCCTCAGTTTCTACGCGATTTGTCGGAACACATGTCATCATTCAAACATAAAAACGTAGTTCTTGTCGGTGATTTTAACTTACCTAACACTAATTGGGAGTTGGCCTCATCTAATTCACGATTTGCGCAAATGCTGAGCACTTATTTGATATTATGCTGTGTCACAATTTGAAACAGGTAGTCGGACAACCTACACGTATTCATGGCTCATCTGCTTCCATTCTTGACCTGATTTTTGTGAACCGCTCTTTTGAAATGTTTTCAGTTTCGATCCATCAAGGACTATCTGATCATGAGTTGGTGTATTTCACTTGCGATTTCGTCGCTGATAAATGTGCCGTACCGTCCAAAACCGTACTTGTAAAAGATTTCTCACGTGCCAGGGATGAGAGTGTATTAGATTGTTTAGATCTGTGTCTCAGCACCTTTGTCGGAACTGACACATCTGATCTCTGGATCAAGTTTAAAGACATATGCACATATTGTATCAACCAATTTATTCCATCAAGAGCTAAAAAAAGTGGCAAATCTAATCCCTGGATTACGCGAGAAATCTTGCATCTCAAAAGAAAACAAACGCTTAAGAAGAGCCCGTGTCCCTCACAACATCATTCAAATGAAGCAGGCTTTTTTGAACAAAGCTGTTGCGGCTGCTAAGCGACATTACTTTCAAAACATTTTGCCGAATTTCATTCGTAACGCTCCTCAGAAATTTTGGAATTTTTTAAGCAAAGAAAAAAAATCCCTGCCTGCGATGATGCATGAGGGCACGTTGCTCACCAACAAAAAAGATATTGCTGACAAGTTCAATTCATATTTTCACAGTGTGTTTTCCCAATCTGCAAATAATTTCACAACTCGTGATTCTTGTTCCCAGCCTGTGCACGATCTCGTATCTCAACCTGGTATTTTTGCAATGCTTTTGAATCTTAAAACAAAAGCAACTCCTGGGCCTGACGAAATACCTAATTCATTTTTACATCGTTATGCTGAGATGGTTTCGCACTTTCTTGCTATCATTTTTCGTGCTTCTCTTTTGTCTTCAAGTCTACCACCCGATTGGAGGGTGGCCCGTGTCGTTCCCATACACAAAACAGGTGATACCGCATTCTTTAATAATTACCGTCCCATATCGTTGACCTCTTCATGCTGCAAGCTTCTTGAACATATCGTAGCCAATTACATTAAAACATTTCTCGATGACAACAACAAATTATCGGCTTTCCAGCATGGTTTCCGCAAAGGCTTTTCTACGGTCACCCAACTTACATCCGTAATTCACAATTTCGCTCAAGTTCTGGACCATTCCGGCCAAATAGATGTCATATTTCTAGATTTTAAGAAAGCTTTTGATTTAGTTCCGCACAATAAGCTTATCCATAAACTAGAAACTATAGGTCTTCCTTCTTTTATTGTTAATTGGGTTGCGGCTTATTTATCTAACCGATTTCAATATGTTAGTATCGATGGTCATTGTTCTAACAAACTTCCAGTCACTTCTGGTGTCCCGCAAGGCAGTGTCCTTGGGCCATTACTGTTTCTTATCTATATTAATGACATTACAGACATCATCTCTCATCCTGTTCAAATTAGGTTGTTTGCCGACGATTGTGTTTTGTTTAATGAAGTTAAAGTTCAAGACGACCAGATTTTACTTAATCATAACCTACACAATGTTAGTGAATGGTGCGTTAAATGGGGGATGGAACTAAACGCTGACAAGACAGTATTTATGCGGATTACTAATAAAAGAAACAGTCATTTCTTTTCATATAATCTTCCCACTCGGCACCTTTCAGAAGTCAAAGAATACAAGTACCTAGGAGTAACACTAACGAATAATCTTAGTTGGAATAAACATATTGAAACCGTATGCTCTTCTTCATTTCGCAATCTCTGTTTTCTTAGGCACAAGTTAAAACTAGCTCCCCCTAACGTTAAGCAATTGGCATATTACACCATGATTAGACCAAAACTTGAGTATGCATGCACTGTTTGGGATCCTCACACAAAAACTAACATTAATGCCCTTGAAAGAATTCAGCGCAAAGCAGTTCGGTTTATATTTTCTAAATATCGCACCACTGACTCACCATCTGCTCTGTTGCTTCAACATAATATACAGTCCCTTGAAACTCGGCGTAGAATACTAAGGTTAAGATTTCTCTTTCTATTGAAAACTAACAAACTGTCAATGGCCCCCGATTTGTATCTCCAACCGATAACGTCCAGGTCAACAAGAAACAGGCACACTGAATCGTTAAAACCTTACTTTGCCAGAACTAACATATTCAAATTCTCTTTTTTTCCCCGCACCATTACCGAGTGGAATCAGTTACCACCATCATCAACAGTTAATTGACGTTGATGCCATTGAACAGGCCGTTCATTGATTTTTGTTTTGTGCTTTTTTGTATTGTGTTTATTGTGCCCCTCCTGCCAGGGCCCTTCACTGGGCCTGCAGTATGTCCTAAATAAATAAATACATAAATAAAATAAATAAATGGCTGCTTTCGAGATATAGGGCCTTGCCCATACATTACTTGATACTACCGTGCAGCACTGGGGAAGTAGGAAAAAGCACTTCAAGCAGGGGTTGAAAAAAGAGAAAAAAAATTATTTTTACAAACATACAGCACTGAAAAAGTCGCAATAGTTTTCATTGACTTGCTTTGTCCGGCCACACTGAAATAAATTTTTCCCCGCAAGCCGACATTCCTCCAACTTTTTTAGATGACTGTACGTTTTATCGACAAGAACTGATTGATCTGGCAGCCTTTTTTCTCGTTTTATAATTTATTTCCCACCCATGGTTTTTAACCACTTCTTATAGCAGATATTAATACAATCCCATCAGAAGTAACTCAATTGAGCACTCGGTTGCTGGGAGACGCACAACTGTTGCAAATACCCGCAACTGCAGGTCTAACTGCGCAGGAATTAACTGTCTGCAGTTTTGCGCAATTTCTGAAGCTCACGTGCATGTCATTAGCTTTAAGTAGTGGCACGAGCTTTTGTATGTTGCAATCGCGTTCATTAACAGTCTGTTGCGCTGTGCATAAAACGACTTCGGTAGTAACGCAACTAATAAAAGCCGTCTAAGGGCTACGATATTTGGTGTTGTTGAAGACAGCGGGAGTCTGAATCAAGCAGCTGCGCTGCACAGCAAGAGGTGAGCTTATGCAATCACAATCAGCAATGTGTCACTTATTGAAGCAGCGATAACGATGGAAGAATTAGTGACCTTCTCTCGCCAGGAAGTGGTCACGATGGTGCATTAAGGACCGACGCGTGCTACAGCAATTACCCCAAGGAGCCCAGCCAAACAAAGCGTTAACCTAATGTTCGTCCCATTAACTACTACGTAGCACATTAGTGAGTAGTACTGGTCAGTCGTCTTACTTAAGCGCCAGATAACGGCAGAATTCATTTGCACAGCCTCTCCTGGGGACATGTTGCTGCGCCAGACTGAACGAGTAGATGTCAAAATAGAACAAATGCAGGCAAGCGACGTGCACTGGTAATCGATCGAAAAAAAGCAAAAGCAGGGACGTTAAGCACCGTGCATCGGCGCAACCCTGAATTGCGCCTAACGGGATGATGCAAGGTTTGGGCGAACTCCTCCGAATGAGGAACTTTTAACAATCGCACTCGGGCGTGGGTGTTCGTCGGCGTGTGGGCGTGGCCTTTGACTGCGCATTTAGAGTCCCAACGTCAGAAAAACTGCTCTCTTTCTTTTCCCATGCGAATGAGAGCAAATCAGCCAGAAGGCCACAGTGTGCGACGATGCTTGCTTCTCGCACAGCACGCTTCAGCCAGATCAGCACGGCTGTTTCACAATTTGGCAGGCGCTGATGCGCCGACCAGCCCGATGCGGTAATGAAAGTAAAGAAGGTCGCTTTTGTACTTTCAGTCTACGAGCTTTGCTAGCGCCAACAATTAGAGCGCACACGCTGCCCTAGTTGAGCATCAGCGATTGTGTGTCGTCTAATGCCGCCAGGCACGTTACGCTCATTAGAAGCTTCGAATTAGTACCTCTACCCTCATTGAGCTTTAGCCCCCTATCCACATAATTTAAAAAAAAATAGTGACACTGTGAGGAAGTTAGCTGGAGATTTTGTTACAGCATATACAAGAGGGTGCCGTTATACTAGCTATGCCAGAGCGAGCAGTAACGTGCACGAGCCTAATTAAGCGCATAAATAAGAACCACACACAATTTTTATCTAATATCCTGCGTAGACAACGCTAGTGACGTCATACAAACGCGCTCTGCCAATCTGGCGTAGTTCACTTTTTTTCGCACGCCTTGCAAATATGTATGCATGTGGACGCGCAGACAGGAGAAACACACAGTGACAACTACTGTGGCTATTTTTTTTTTGTGTTACACCTGAGAAAAAATAAAAGTGACAGAATGCTCGCGGAATAGACTAGTAAGTTGCTGTGTGTCTAGTTTCGGCTTATGAGACATTGATGCACTGGCTTCCTGGTCAGTTCTGAGCACTGCCGGATCGAAAAAAAATTGGTACTGTTGCATTCATACGAAAAATTTTCAAACATCCGCCGCCAAGCCTTTTGCTGGTCGCTGCTGTCGCTAGAAGCCGGCCAGCGTCGTGGTGTGCTCTTATACCGGCTCTTCGACTTCTCGGAGAAATCTTGAACTTCACGTCACACGACAGCAGACTTGCTTCTTCAAGGTCCGTAAGCTTGAGTTCACGTACCCACCGATGCGCGTACACTGACGCAATGCAAGCTAAGGTCATTCGTATTAAACCGATATACCATCAGAAGAAGCAGAAAAGGCCAAGATGAAAAAAAGAACGTTTTGTTTGTAACATCCCAGAGGGAAGTATACAGATTTACGACGCGAACGGCTTCTGCGAAGGGTCAACGCGCCCATTAATTTAAAAGACGTCGCTTGCGAAAATGGGCTCCTTGATGGTCTCCGAACTGTGGGTGTCTCATCGTTGCGAGACTCATAGATCATATTTCTCCGGTAATGCGAGCACTGCGACTCCTTAATGTCTTGCTAATGCTTCAACATAATAACCGGTGGGCGTAGTTTAGAGGCTGGGAAGGAGACTCTGAAGCGATAGAAACTTCGAAGACCTGTCTGCGACATTTAAGCACTTCATTTTTATTCCCTTGAAAACTGCGCACGCGAAACCAGTCAACACACTTGTCTTATACCTTATACTTGTCTAGTACCTTGTACCTTTCGGACGGAAATCGTACCGCTGACAGCAAAGGAAAAAAAAGCGCCTGTAGTGACCAGAAACGTAATTTTTTTGGGCTACATTTTCCGATTTTGCTTTATTTGCTACTTTGTTCACTGCATTTACCAAGACAAGAAGACAACGTATATTCGAGTCTGCTTCTGCGCGGTTTACATTTTCCTATTTGTTGTTGACTGAGAAGAAGTTGAGGCGGAAATTGCGGCATCATTTCGGAATCTAAAATTTCCCGGAATCTAAAGACTAGGCTTCCCATCGGAAATGAAAGGTCGCTGACTGTGGAGGACATTTCCCCACGATGCAGGGGAAAAGGCCATTGCAATGGGCAGCTGCGCTGTTGATTGCATGGCGGCGCTTCCATTAACTGCCGCAGAGGCAATTATAGAGACCGCGTGGCTTCAACGAGCTTCATTTATTTCTGTCGTTATATGGATTTTAATTTTTTAACGGTCGTCTAAATAGTCTCACCTCTAAGAGTGATAAAACATGGATCACTTGCGGTATCGGGACCAAAACATGCTATCACTTGGGACAAAATTAGCGGTTTCACTTGCCCTATTTACACGAATATTACGCGAGTTTTTTAACCCACAGTTCGTCGGTTTCAGAACGCATCTGGCGGTGTATTCGGAACGAAGGTGCGAATATAACGTGATTTTTTTCCCTCGCTTCTGAACACAGTTTTAGTAACTTTCACTACAAGACTACAAAGCTATCAGGAAAAGCCAACTTGTCAAAAAGCTTGGGGCCGCACGGTTAACACGGGGAGAGGCGGCTGTGAACGTGCAAAGAAGGCGGTGTCCGACGTTCAAAAAGAGGAGGCACTGGGAGAGTTGAGTGGAGAAGGGAAGGGAAATAAGTGTGAATGGAAACAGGACTGGTCAGCATGAAACACGAAGCAGCATTGGCATGGCGGTGCGGGTGCCAGCTCCTGCATGGTCGACCACGTGCGTTAAAGCGACGGAGGCTTTGCAGCGTTAGGTGGTGTCACACGCATTTCTGAAGTGCTACTCATAATATAACACCGATATATCAGCTGCTTCCACGTTTTTGCGTGCCATCTACGTTTTTTTCTGTGACCTAGGCTGTAGTCAACTAGAACAAGATGAGAGGGTTAAAGTGCATTATAACCGTAATATGTTTTATATTCTTGAGACATAACCCCCCCCCCCTCATTTCGCGTTATATCTGTGGTCGCGTTACATACGTATAAATAAAATACGTTTTTCTTAACTATTGCTACATACAGCATTATTTTAGTTTACCGCATGAAGTAATCGTAAATGGGCTTTTAGTGTGGGTGTATTGCTGAACACCTTGTAGCATTTGGCTTTTACTGTCTTAAGCGTTTGAATGCTCTTGATCGAAACAAAAAATTTAATAATTTGAGTAAAGTGAACAGATTGTACAAGTTAAAATAAACCGTTTAGGAAGGCTGCGGCTCTCATTGATTGAAGTCTGAAGTTTTTTTTTTGTTTGCTTCTTTGAATTCTCCACACAAGAAAGCTTCGTTGACAAGATGCGGATTGCTCTGGAATTTAATTCAGAGGCAAGGAGGAATGACAATCTACAAGAAATTCGCGCTCGCCGAGGAGACTGCGGGAGCTTCGCTATCTGTGGTCAAAGAACCAAAAGACGACGGCCACTGAAGAAGGCACTGTTGGGCAATTGAGCAGCTCTTCGGGAACGTAACTTCACAATGGACAAATGAAAAATGCCCGTGCTAGAAAGATATCAGTAGCTAGCTGGATGATCAAAATATAAAGAAAAATCAAGTTGGGGAAGTGGGTAGATGATAAGGAGAAGGTAGGGATGCAAGAAAAGGAGAAATAAAGAATTGAACTTGCTCGAACAGAAAGTCAGAAAAAAGCAAACACCATGTAGGGATAGACACGGTTCGCCCCTCAAAATACATAGCCTAGCGGAAGACGTTCACATAAATAAACCGTTTCTTTTTCGCCTGACCTTCTGTACACTGAAACGAAAGCTACGTTTTCAGCATCCCCAGGAAAAGAAATACTCGCGACATATTATGTGAACCTGTTCTAACTTGCTTCAAATGAAGTTAAAATGTAGTTTACAGTAACATGATTCATCTCATTAATACGTTTCGTTCCTCGAGAATTGAAGAACGTGCGAAGGCTTTTGAGTTAGGATTCAGTCAACTAGTGAGCCTTGTGCACACTGCATTTTTTTCATCTCGTAAATGGAGAGAGTAAGAGGTCACGATCTCAGCCGTTCTTTTTTTTTTCATTTTTCTTTTGTAAGACCTCCGACATTATGCGTTGCTTCGCCACAGCAGAAACAGCTTTGCAGAATAAATATATACTTTTAATCTTCAAAGGAAGCAAATTCGTAATTTAAAAAAGGAACTGCTTCCTGTTTGCGTACGATAAACCTGGACCACTTCAATTTTTGAAAATCGATTAACATGACCCTTTTTGTAGGTCGCGTTTGCTCAAGAAATCGAAATAAGAACACGATGAGTATGACACATCTTTAAATTGTGTTTTTTCGTCAGAAAATAAAGCGCCCTCATGGCCTTTGTTATAAAGACGGCAAATGGGGAAGCGGGCTGGCGTGTTCGCATGAATTCGACCTTGGTCATTGGAAACGCATCTAACCATTCCAAAAAAGCTAGAAGCTTGCACAAACTTCATTACCCCCTCCCCCCTTTTTTTTGCTTGTGACCTTTGCCTTGCTAGTGGCTAGAAATAGAGATTCCATTTTAATAGGGGTTGCATTTTAAACAACCCTAAATATGCTTCCGCCTGTATTTCGTCTTTTCGTTTCTGTACTAGCACTGCGCTCGACTGCAGAGTGACAGAGGCCACGTCAGGCATTGTAGCCTTTAGCCTCTGCCCCTGCAGCAGGCCTAGTATGTCTGTTGAACTAACTAACTAACTAACTAACTAACTAACTAACTAACTAACTAACTAACTAACTAACTAACTAACTAACTAACTAACTAACTAACTAACTAACTAACTAACTAACTAACTAACTAACTAACTAACTAACTAACTAACTAACTAGTTTAATAAACACAAAACAAAAGCAAACAAATAAATAAATAAATATGATAGAGTGCTCGTGAAAAAATTTCAAGCAGTGTGTTTTCCATTACGCCTAAAGTCGCAGTCGTTAACGGTACCTGACTCACAAATTAGCCTTTTTTCACCCGTTTTCTCCTCGATCATCTACACTCAATAGCAAACATACAAATACAAATGGAAACAACAATGGTTATTTAACGACATACTAGAGGTGCTGCGAACAGTACGGATGTGCCAAGTCAGCAAACCCGTGGGGCAACGTAAACTAAGGCTATGAAATAATAATGACGTCACTGCTGCAAAATCTGCAGCTTAACTCAGCATTGATCTTGGTGATGTCTCTTTACCTTATTGTATATTACCCGCAAGCCAGCTGTTAAGAAAGAGAAGGAAAATTTAGATGACTCAGAAGCGCGAACGCTTCGGTGAGTTGCTCAGACAAGCTTTGGCGACAAATGGCCCTTCGGGAAATGACTGGGACATGAAGACCAGACGGATGGAGCGAAAACTTTCAGCTTTATTGTAAGACTGCCAAGTCCCCGTATATGTACGCGTATCAAGCCGAATCGGCAACGAAAGTTCACGTAAAAGTTGCTAGATTGTTTGTCACTTGGTAGGCATATTCAGACACGATGTTTAGGTTTCCGGTGCAGGGTTAGAGAAATCCTTGACGTGTCTGCGATGCCGAAGTGATATTTTCCGCTTATATTTGTGCGTATGTGCAAAGTGATGGTTTACCTTTTCATCGTGCTGGGCGTACACGTTTTTTATCTTGTCAATTTATTCTTCATTAAGGCTTTCAGATTGATATATACACGGCGGCGCAGCAGCCATGTATTAAAGCCAAAGATACAGTGACAATAAAGAAAAAATATATAACCCAATAAACTATGTAATACAGATGCAACGACATTGTGATTCGACTTGAAAACATCCTTATGACAGCGCTAAAGATAAATGGTACTTATCACGTAAATGCTTTTCTTCTTCTGCCGTTGCGCAATGACTTCCATAATATTTAGGCAGCATCTTTGGAATGCTAAATGTGTTTTTAAAATCTGCACCTAAATTTAACGTTTTCCATGACATTTTTCCTTCAGTAGGCACCGCTCACCAAGCATTGTTGCAGCTGGATAAAAAGTGAAATAGGTTTCTGCGGCACCGAGGTGTCGTTCATAAAAAAAAAAACAAAAAAACAACTAACGCTGTACTTGATGGTCGCTCTCATTTATTGTCAACTTCTTGCTGGACAAGATGGACGCTGATAGTCCAATGGAAAAAAGAGGCAGGAGATGTCACGTACGCTGTTGTGCGTTGCTACTTACATCGTAACTATGCTACAAAATCATGGGCAGATATTGCCTGAAAAACTCCCAAATTTAAAAGACAAATTTTTTTTCGCTATGCATAAACGACTGCAGGTGACTGCAGAAATGCATGAAACCACTAAGGGTAACTGTTTTTGCACAGACATTTCCGTGCGAAGCGGCACTGGAACCTACCTGAGGGACGCTGCAGATCAGGCTGGCGTACCAGGCGACCGCCAGCATGATCTTTCCGCGACGATGGGCGTCGTGCACCTTGAGGGGGTGCAGCACGGCGAAGTACCGGTCCACGCTGATGCACACCAGCACCGCGGAAGAGAGGTACGGCCCGAAGGCGCGAAGCATCTGCATCAGCTTGCACATGAAGTCACCCGCCACCCACTGACCCGTGATGCGCCATACGACCTCAACGGGAATCATCACGAACGTCACGATCAGGTCGGCGATGGCCAGGTGCATGATCATGAGCTTGATGCGAGACTTGCGGTGCCGGTTGCGAAGGAGAGTGACGAACACGGGAACGTTTCCACCTGCAGCCACGATGAAGAGGATGCAGTACACGACCACCTGGACCAGAGAGAGCGTGTTGAACGTGAGCTCTTCCATAACCCGAGGGTCTTCGGCCGCCGACAGGTTGTGGTCATGTTGTCCCCCGAGCAGCTCGTCCTGGTCCGACGTGACGTTGTCCACGGTGCCGTTGCTTCGAGCGTGTACCGACATCGCGATGATGACGAACACGGAACGCCGGATGTGTCTGCCCGCGTCGTGTGCTTGTTGCGAGATGTAGACCTCTACTTCTGTTCCAAAGAGAAGCCGATGAAACCCTTCGCGAATGCGGGCTAACAAAACATATTGGCAACTAAACTACTTTAACTTCAGTATTCAGGGGTAGCTGCACAAATGTCCGCTGAGGACTGTTCATAAAGCACATTACCCGCTGACTTCGCTTCGGCCTGACGAAAGTCGGCAGAGTCGTTTTCGCATGTCCCGCCAGATGCTGTCGCATGTTCACACCACTGTTCCGTCGCGAATAACCGTTTGTGAAGCACTGCCTAAAAGCAGAACGTGTTTACTTTAAAACTTCCGCTCCGAAACTTGCGGGAGACTATAGCAGTTGTCGCCCAAAGTTAGCGCGGCGCGCTGTGCGAGAAGCGCGGGAAAGAGCCCGCGCGCAAACTGAGAAGTTTTCGCTGGCACCGCACCGGCCTAAGTCCGGCACTCGACTGGCAAAGAGGTGTGCGATGGGACCGCTGGCTGAGCGGGCTTCCACTCCCTTCAGCCCCCCCACCCCCCCTCCCCCTCCCTCCAAGCGGATCGATAGAAGCGCACGCGCGCGCCGCCACCTCACCGAACCAATGGCGAATTGAGTTGAGAGCGCTGCCTTTGTACGGATAAACAAAGCGCTCAAGTGCGGGTTTAGCGAGTACGATTCGCCGGGAGCAAGTATTTGAGTGCGAGCTTAGTGTTTCGCAGCGTCCGTGTCTGTGGCGATTGCGCCGAAGACACACACGCTAAAATGCATTGTACGGTGGCTGGATGAATAACTTTTGTAGCGAAAGCTACACTGGCCACGAACTCGCAGCTTCACCGTGCTCGCATTCCCACCGAGGTCGCACCGCACCACGTGACCAACCGCGTGACGAACCACGTGACAACCACAAGCCAGACAACCAGGCTATTCTGGACTTGCAATCAAGATTATAATCAAGGCTAACCAAGCTATATCTTAGCTTTCGCTACGTATATCCTGTCATAGCCGAGCTAAGCCACTGCCAAATTTTACTTACATATTTCCGTGCAACTTGTACAGATACGTGTGCGATCATATATTGTTTCGAAGACTCCTATTGGCTTTCATTAAAAATTTCTAGTTTTTGGAATTAAGTCTTAGTGGCAAAGTCAGCAAATCAAGTCGTTGTGTGTACTGTGCGGGAAGTAAGGCATCACTTCTTTCCATTCACACATGAATCTGCACATTGGATGCAGGCACACACGTTTTGACGTGATAGATGCCTGTGCTCAGCCAAATCGATGACGTGGCTGGTTTATTTGTCGCTGGAGAACCTTTTATTTCGTGAACAAGAATCAAGAGCGTCACTTCCGGCTGTGTACGTATGTAACGGAGAAGTGTGATTTTTTTTCAGCGTAGCCTAACAACTTGCATGGCTTTACATCCTTCTTAAGGCAAGAAAGGGAGGACTACAACAGTGCGGAATCTCCTTATTTTTTCCTCTCTTCATCCGGCTATCCCACTTTCTCAGAAGTGCGGCGCCTATACCTGCTGGCCAGTTTAAGTCACAGGACCGCAAATAGCTCACGTGCTTCTTCACGGCTGTGGGTCACGTGATGAGGAAACTGGAAGTAGAGAGACAGAGAGAGAGAGAGATGGGAAAGAAAAAGAAAATCGAAGGAATTAACCAACAATAAGTGTCGATTTGCTACTGCTCACTGAGGAAAATAAATGGGATGAGATAAAGGGGAAGGAGAAAGGGATGCAGAGTTAAAACTGAAGGTATTCTGCTCGGCTCACAGGTGAACCTGGGAGTTCTTGATGACGTCACAGAACGCTGCGAGCCACGCCGCATACCTAAAGAAATGCCCCCCCCCCCCCCATACGATTATCGCTTTAAAAGCGCACTGCGCGATTAGCGAAGATTTAACAAACAATAACACTAACCCCCTCCCTGTTTTTCGGACTTTTCTTCTTCTTAATACGATATTTTCTCCTGTCCAGATTTGGAGCGCTTTTTGTTTTCATAGCAAACTAGTTAGCTTAGGAGAAAGTGTTGTTGTAAAATATTATACTTTATGGAATATATAAGCAGGTCATCTTTGAGAATTAAAATTGTTTACGCAAGCAGAAACGTTTTTTCTGGTGTCCGGAAAACTCACTTTGAGTCTGTAGCCTAAATAAGCCCCCGTAGAATGCTACAGGACAGTCACACGTGAGACAGTTATTACTTCTAGTCAACTATCCCTAGCCCACACAATTTTCATCCTAGACAAACACAATACATTTGCAGCTGCACTTACCAGAGGATTTAAAAGAACAGGAATTTCGTGAAGGAAACAAAAATATCTATCTGAAAACAAATTCGTTCTATTTTACTCTTGTCTATTACTCCTTAGTGCTTTGGAGAACTATAAGCATAAGAGGCTATGTACACAGGTTCGATGCGACTGCCCCGCTAGAGAACTGGTCGGTCGACAGCGGGCAGTGTAGGCGCACCTAGACATAGTACGAATGCTCATGTTTCTGTCCCCGTCCTGTTTGCCTTTGTCATCCTTTTTCTAGTTTTTCTTTTTGTTTCTATGGACAGCGACCAATCTACGCCGCTTTAGCTTCCTTCGGGATTGCGTAAGAGTCTCGAACTTTGTCAGTACGCATTACAAACTTCTCTGACATTTCCCTTTCGCGAAATAGAGGAACAAAGCAAGTAGGCTAGCAAGCTTTCCTGGCAAGGCTCCTGTAGTAAATAACAGATCCTAATGGGGGATTTTTGTTCGTGGAGGACACAGGCCATTTCGAGGAAAGTGGGGCTCGCGGCCATGTCGCAACCCTCTTGCAAGGGGGATGAAGTCCAGCAGACGTTCATTGTCCCGCCGGAGATGGCCGGAACTGCTGCCAAGCTAGCATCTTTGGAAAGACCATTAAAGGGACTGTTATATTTTCCTTGCACTTATAAGATAGATTAAGACTGCCTCGTGTAAATGTTTTCTGTGTGTCTAATTGTCGTGTATTAGCTTTCTTCCTTCGCACTCTCGCGTCAGGCAGACGTCAAACACGAGGGTTGGTTTCAACTTATTTATGCTTCGAATGTTCATGCACCTCCTCTCCAAAGAAACATTCGCAAAACTATAAAATGAAGCATTGTGGTAAACACTATTTTCATGCCTTTTCGTTTGCGATTATCTAAATATAGCAAGACTTGCTTATCTAAAGACGTTATGAAAAGATATAAAACCAGGCATTTATTTGGTTATACAACTGTAGCTGACCGCCCGTTGCATAATTCGAGGATGAAAAGGAGCCCATAACACTTAAAAGTAAGCAGTCTGATAAATAATAAAAGATAGCCAGCCACGCAATTTCAACACGCTTCCCAAGTTTATGACATCTCCAAAGCTTATCTGTTTTTGGTCGCTTCGCAGACCTGAACAAAGCAAAAATCAGTCGGAATGTTGCGCATCGAGGTGAGGATATCTTTCTAGGTAGTAATAAGTATTCTTACGTGACGGCAAGGCGAGGAAGACAGGACTACATGACAGATGGCGATGCATGATTTTATGGCTGCGGGCCTAGCGCGAGTGCTCCGTGCCGCGCCACTGCCCACCTTGTCGTCTTCTAGTCTACGACTATATTTAAAATGCGTTGATTAGGGAGCCTACTGAAACACTGAAAATGCTCGAGTCCGAGTGATGCGTAATGACCATTGAAGGTGTTCTATACGTGCTGCCCGAACACAGAGAGAAGAGGTGTCCTATACGAGATGGCATATCTAATGGATTTTAAAGCGCTTTGTATTACAGACATCAATTGTTTTTTACTACTATAGTGGAGAGTGCTAAGAAACTGTGGTTGCGCACTGGCGGCCATTAGAAGCAAGATAGCCCATGGTGGTTAAGTGTAACGGACTGGATTCCAAGAGAAGGCAAGCGCCGCAGGGGACGGC
Source organism: Amblyomma americanum (assembly GCF_052857255.1). NCBI lineage: Eukaryota > Metazoa > Arthropoda > Arachnida > Ixodida > Ixodidae > Amblyomma > Amblyomma americanum. Next base: position 203,659,348 of record NC_135499.1, read on the forward strand.
AGAAAGTAAGATGGGCGTATGAGGTCAGAAGTTTGCAGACGTGAGGTGGCCAGAGCTGGCACAGGACAGGATTTATTGGAGAGGTATGGGAGATGCCTTTGTCCTGCAGTGGGCGTAGTCAGGCTGCTGCTGCTGATGGTGATGAATATCCTAATGGGCTCACATTGTACACGTTCATAAAAAGCGGATAAGTTGGTATTATGTACTAATCTATATCACTTTTGTGGCAACTTGCTCTTGTTGGGGCAGATTTTGTTGGAGACCATTGCCGAAGAAAACAAAATTGCACGTCCATTCCAGAGGGTGTTTAGGAAAGGGTTTCGTTGGGCTTTGGTGTCTAATGAGACCACGCGATTGTGATGATAGTCAATAAGTCTTCGCGTGCACTTGACAGCTCTTGCGCGGGTAGACGTCCTTGGTTTATATTTTTGAAAAAAGGCGTCTGTTACGGTGCCTCGAGCGGAAATGCGCTGGGCACTAAAGGCAAATGACCTTCCAACGCATCGCATAAACTGTGTGAGCATTTATTTTAGAATATTAATGCAGTTTTTAACAGTCGAGTTCCAAGTCCGACGCGCTTTCCGTCATGTCTTGCGTGCCCCACGAAAGTGTTTTGGGGCCCTTGCTCTTTAGCATCGATCAAAAAATTACGAAACGCTGAATCACAAGTGCAAATTAAAATTTCCGCAGACGGCTGGCACTTTCGGCGATTTGTCATAAAGGCGCATTACATTCGCGTGCCATCGGCGCATTGTTGCTTTGCCTGTTTGCGAGGCTTTCATTTACAGACTAGCAGCATTGTATAAGGATAAAAAAATTCTGTGCGCTTTAATTGAAATTCTGCTTCCGTCGTCTAAACAAGTTTAGCGGCTGCAGACGAACGCCCTTTCGCTGTTCCCACGCGTTTAAATAAAAGGGCGACTGAACTTCTTCACATGTGTAGTTTTGAACTAAACAAAACAGGGTAAATCATTACAAAATTTTGGGGCAGGCGAAAGCTAGTTATTTTTGACGAGTACCCACGACGCTGAATGGGCAGTCTGGAGAACTGAGCGTAGCCTGAGCGGGTAACAGAACAACGACCACTTGCACTTTTTCACACCGAAGAAAACATTTCAGTGAAGTGCATTCTAGTCACTCGCGCGCATTAAATGATGTGCTTTCAGGAAAGTCGTTGTAGTTACAAATTTAAAGTAGTGTTTTTTTAATGCAGTGCTTTTTCGAGTTTTGTTGATTTACAGAATGAAATATGTAATGAAGAGATTTACGATCACGTTTTTTTTTTTTGAAGTCAAAGTGTCTAGTGTGGTTGAGTGCGGCAGAAAATTTTCTGGTGCGTTCACCAGTACACAAACGGTGTTATGAGAAACGAATTGGGAAAGCTTGGCAATAAAAAAAAAAGGTTGCAAAGATCACAGCTTCGAAAAATGTTAACAGGCTCTGTCTGCGAGCTGTTCGATAAGGTTTGAGGAGAAGGCAAGGCCCTAATGTTGTTGTACCGCAGAGCCTGCGAACATTCTTAGCCGGACTCAGTGCACAGACAGGGCGTTGCCTGCAGTGCGGTATTTGGAAGCGGTCCTCTTGGGGCCCCAGGGCGTTGCCAGCAATAAAAATGAAACTGCGCCTAAGGACCCCAGCGTGAGGAGAAGAAAAGAAAGGGTGATTGGGCTCGGCAAGGCAAATTTAGGTTAAAAACAGTACCCGAAAGAATTGCGCTTGGAGGTAAAATGGTAAAATACTAAAGGTGACCAATACAGACAAACTCAACATAGAAAAGAAAGGGGCGCCTCAATGTGCTTAACCAAGGTTTCAACAAGAGGACTTGTCTTTGTCCGGGCAAAGTGTTCATTATAATGTTCGTTGCAAGGTGCCCAAAAAGTGGCTCTTAGTAGTTGAACGCAGCTAAAATGAACGGACGCTTTCTATAGCTGCAAAAAACATGCATAATGGGCGAAACTTGTAACCTTACAGTGCGAAGATGTCAGACCAACTGTTTCTGCACCATTTCCAGAAGCGGCGTCATTCAGTAAACACACAAACTCATATTCACGCTCAGTGGCTGGCAAAACGACACTGTGCGCCATTGGTCGAAAAGTGGCTGTGCTAAGTTCACTCTGCGCATCCTGCTCGCATATGACCGCCTTCTCAGGTCCGGTTATGTAATGTGATTACGTTACAGTGTTCTCGGCTCCTGGCGTCGGCTACGGGGCCACAAACGCTGGCAAATTCTCTACAGAGTCTTATTAGACACCTAATTTAGGCACCGCTTTTGCAAAGAAAATAATTCAGTTATGCATGAATAAGACCAAAGGTTTCCGTGTCTAAGTTCATGTCAACCAAAATGTTCTGAGAGTCAAGTTTTTGAAATTTCTAAACTGCTTATCAGACTCAAAACGCTTATTAAAAACTAGGGAATGGTAAAACTTATCTGTGTGCCAAGGAAGGGTGCAGGACTCTCTGTTCCATAATCTGAGGTCAAGGCAAAGAAATGAGTGCATCAGAAACTTACAGGATGGAAACATTAAACGTTTTGCTGTACGCTGTACGGTGTTCGTTTAATTAAGTAAAGACGTAGCGGAAGGCGAAGAAAAGTGAAGGAAAAAAACACGAGATAACCGGGCACCGTCTCATGCATTTCTATGCTTTTCTAGGACTTTTTCGTTGTTTAACTTTATTGATTACAATTAACTAACTAGCGTAAACCTACCTTTTAAATGACACTATCTCGATGGCTGTTATCTCGATCTTATTGGCTAAGTGAGTATATGTTGAGCGTAATCCTTTCTGGCCGTTGGCAAGTCTCTTATCACTGTCGGCTGCACATTCTAAGCAATCCCAGAAAATTTTAGAAGATGTTTTTAAACTTCTCGTTGCGATGCTCGCAGTAATTAGTCCGACCCGTGATTTCTAGCAGTAGGACACGCATATTTTTGTAAGACGAGCGCTCCGAAACAGTGAATTCATCACCCATTTTAGTGACCAGGAGAAATCAATAATCATGGTGGAGATATTGGTCACCTTAATCTGTCAGAGAAATTCCGGAAAAATTGGCGTGTACTGATTTTAATCAACAGCGTCTTCGTGAACAGGTACCATGCTTTTTCATGCACTTTAGATTGGTACACCCAGGTCAACTGTGGGAGTTAGATGGCAACACACTAAATACTTCAAGTACACTTAAGCTCCGCCTTAAGGGTATGACGCAATAGCGTTAACGAGTCCCTTTAGAGGGCTCTGTTTGCATATCACTTCGCAGTCACAGACTGCGATCTTTTCAGTATGTCATTATTTCATTTTTATTTGAATTTTTATTTATTTCTAACTAGTTTTTAACTATGCGATATGATGCGTTCGCATAAAGCCCCTAAATATCGCACTGAACCAACGTTCCTCGGTGGTCGAAGTGTAGTGACCCTTGCTCACGACGCAAAAGGCAACGGTTAATGTCCCAGCTCAACTGGATTTCTTTTAAGCGCAATTGCTTTTCTTTCTCCAGAGGCACTACGTAACGCGGATGGAATGACGTCACGACCCTGTGGAAAAATGACGACGTCACCACTGTTGTACTGTGTGATCGTTGTGGTGTGCTTGAAGTACCCATGCGAGGTCATGTGGTTGTGACGTAAGGACTCTCTAGACCAATCCCGATTTTCTCGACACGCCAACGCCAACAACTACAGCGATTCCTAAGCTGAACGAGACCCTTAATGCCACGGCATAAAAATGATAGTCGTACTCCTTAACAAAACAGACAGTAACGATTCATCACATATGTTACTACCTCGTCACTGAATTAAGGCAGTAAAGTGCGAGGTAGAAACATTTACTAAATATTTTTCATCTTCATCTGGAGTGTCTTCACCTCACTGAAAAGTAGTAACAAACTAACCTTATCAGAACAAAACTCTGTAGCAACCACTTCCTTTGACTACTAACTGATTCTTACTTGATTTCAGGTTATAGCTCGGGTGGATCTTTGCCACGCATCAGTGACACAAGCAGCAACACTGCGCTAAAGCTTTCGCCTCGCCGCACTTTAGGTTAACAAAGTGCCCCCCTGAAATTTTTTTTGACGCCCCTACACACCGGAACTGAACGACCGAGCGAGCTGACGGCACTCCTCAGCGTGCTTGAAAGCTTCGAAGTTTGGGCACTCGTGAACATCAGGCCGGTAAGGAAGTATAGTATCGAGTGGGAAGAAGGGGCGAGCCCGTAGAAAAAAAAATAACAATGATAATCGAGTGGCGTTTTGCGCAGCAGTGACGACGGGTAGGGGCATGTCCCAGTTTAAAATGCCAAAAGCCACTTATTGGACAGCATGTCACTAGGGTGCGCTGAAACCGCATCGTCAAGCCGTTATTCTACGGATAGTAGGCTGTAGCAGTAAGGTAAGTGCAGTTCAGCTTTGGACATCACTTTTAATTGTGAGGGAAACGTGGAACATTGTAGGATACTGTTACTGTTGTGAACATACTGGGGCCCAACTAGGCCTAGGAAACTTCCCCAATTGTAGGAGCTGCCTTTTGCACCCCCCCCCCCCCCAAATGTGGATAATCAATCCTCAAGTGACCGAAATCGGCCTTGTGAGATAAAGCTTTTCGTGGCCAGTTTTTTTTTTGCACGAGGTGATGTCAGACATTCAATATTCAAGCATTTCATCCTAAAGAAGTTGAACACAAGCCAAGAGGAAAGCTTGTACCCATTGTATCACCGGCTGGTCACCGCTGTTGGTCACCTATTGCATCACCGCTGAAAAAGCAGCTGATGTGTACAGACGCGAGGAAAGGAAGCGGAAGGCACTAATAGTGTTTATGACGAAACTTATTCACCTGCATAAAACTGTGAATTTCATACTGTGGAGTTTAACGCTTCGAAGTAACACACGGGCGATGGGGACGCCACAGTGAAAGACCGCAGATGAAGTTAGACCACTTGAGAACAAAGACATTTAGTATGAAAACAGTATGAGTGCCAATCGATGAAAAATGCCGGCGTGTGTCTCTGCGTGGCCGCCAAGTGAAGCCTCCGCTGCCTACAGTGAGTGGAACGCGAGGACTGCCTCCAGACGAGAGGCGAGGGGCGAAACCTTCAATCACACGGTTAACTTCCTCAGTTACCAGCGAGCGCCCGTCATCGGCTGATCCAACGCGGGACGTCAAGGTGTAGTGAGTATAGTGCAAGAAATTTATAAAGCATAAAAATCATCAGTAAGCCATACTGCCAGCCAAAGTAAAGCAAAATTAATCGACGCAACTTGCGGGCAGTGGGAACCGCAGAAAGCGAAAAGCATCGTCCTAAAAGCGCAGTCCGCTTACGCAGTTCATCGGATCAATCAGACCATCTGCGGAACTGTCAATTTTTTTTTGTATTTCGCCTCTGTCGAAATACGGCCAGGCCGACCGAGATTGAATCCGCGAGCTTGGGATCAGCATCCGAGTGCGAAATCCACTGAGCCATCGCGGCGGGTTAAGGAACTTCCTATATTATAAAGCTTGCGGTTCAACTGAGTGGCCATGAACCGGTTGATCTCTCGTGCTTCCCGTGGATTGTGGCTTGTCTCCGACTGGCCCCCGTTTTGCAAAAAAAAAAATTGCGCTGAGATACACATGTGGGCATTGGGGGTATTTATATTGGACGGCTAATAACCTATAATTACACAATTCAAAAGACTATTGCAAGAAAAATGTTGTTTGAAGGAATAAAAGAGGTCACGGTATGCAAAGATGTATCGCAAAGTGTGCGATATAAAATTCATCAGGCAACCTTAGGGCTGGCGAGTCAGGCGTCTGTGAAATTCTGCTGAGATGATAATTCAGCAGTGAACTATAGTGAAGAGAATGTGAAAAACGGCTTGCCATTGCAGCTCGTTCTGCTGAGAGGTACAGTTACCTGCCGATAATGATAAGCAGAAGGTTCTACAAATAATATGAGATGGTTAAGGCTTTGAAAGGAAGGACAGCATCCAGCAGGGGCCAGCTGTGAATGCCGGAAAGGTAATGTAAAGTTTAAGCAGCCTCGGTTTACTGTGTTTCTTCTGCTTCGATCTTTGTCTTTGCGTTGTTTGCCTTTATGTACCCCCAACTCACCCGTTTGGTTATTGTGGTGATCTTCACGGTTGTAAGTTTTTAACGCCCACATAGAAAATAAAATACTAACTCATGCGCACTCAATATGACGAAGGCAGTGTTTCACTTCGCCGTTACGAGTACAAATGGCAGACATCTTTCCACTACATTGCATGGCCAAGGCTTATTTGTCCCTCTCTCTTCAAAAGCCAGCACTCCAGAATAATGTAACGACAACAGTATAAAACTTTGATAAATGGTGAGCGACGTTCGAGGGCCCCACAATGGTTTATGTGGGGACGGGTCAACCTCGTTGTCGATTGAGAGATACGACTTGAAGAGAGTAGGGTAACTTACGAACAATATTGTCATTAAAAATATTTCTCAAACTCGCCAGAGATGCGAAAAATTTCACGTAGAATACTTGGATTTTGCAGTTCCTTTAAATTTTAATTCGGTCCTCGCTTTCTTTTCAAGAGTGGAACCTCCGGGAGTTAAACATTTTATTCATGACAACCCGCGTCCGGATTGTCATATGTAGGCGTTTCGGTGGGCTTATACCTCAGCAAGAGTGAAATCGGAGAAAACAGGAAAAAGCAAAGGGTAAATAACACTCGTGATGATGCCACAGCATAGCACCAGGGACCTATTTAAAACCATCTAAAAATTTGAGTTCCTTCTGCGTCAAAACGACCGATGGCATCCTCACACACTTATCCCCCACACGCGCAATATTCACAACCTCGGTTATTTCCCTAACTCTTTGATCCTGATGGTTACTATCAATCGTGCATTGATTATATGCTGGCACGCATTACTTTTCGACGCTGACGTCCACAGTTACGACACTGCAGGCTGGTTTCCTTCATTTACGTTGTTACTGTGTTCTCTCGCTCTTGTGTTAACACATCTGCCTGTCTGTCCGAAATATTCGCGGCCACATGACAAAGCCACGCGATATACAATACCCTCCTCACAAATGACGAAGCGGTTTTGATGATTAATGCCGCAACAGCTCTCCTTAGTTGCGAATGGGTTGGTTTTCTTGCATAAAACTGATAATTTTAACGGTGCAGAGAACACAGCTTGAACGCCTATTCGCTTTCCGATTTTTGTCAGATTATGTGATGTCTGATGTAAGTACATACGTGATTACAGCTACTTTTCTGTGTTCATTCTTCTTGTGCCCCACTCTTTTCTTCCTAAGCATACCTTCAGCCACAGCGCTAACAAGGGATTAAGGGTAGTCAGCTTCATAGAGCCGCCTAATCTGTAGCGCCAGGGCTCCACGAAGCATATGTACACGAGACTTAGCTCATTGCTGATACTGTATTTCACTAGTGAAATACTGTATCTAAAATCTAAAGTATCTAAAATTAACTCTTCTTGGTGAAGGAGAGCTGTCTCAATAGATCAACTTTTCCGGTAGCCATTTTTTCATCTTACAATAATAGGACTTGCGTCAAAGAAAGATATATCTTTTGAAAATTATTTTTTCTGCTTGTTTTTAAAGTATTGGTGATAGACTATATATATATATATATATATATATATATATATATATATATATATATATATATATATATATATATATATATATATATATATATATATATATATATATATATATATATATATATATATATATATATATGTATATATATATATTTATATATATATATCTGTGAGCGTCATACGGCCGCTTGGGGATGTCATCCTATTATATATATATATATATATATATATATATATATATATATATATATATATATATATATATATATATATATATATATATATATTATATATATATATATATACACGCTCTGTCTGCTGTGAGCGTCATACGGCCGCTTGGGGATGTCATCCTATTTTTCTTTCTGCCGCTAGGATTTCCTGTACCATCTGCGAGCACACAAACACACGCCGCCGGCTTTTCTCGTAATGTGGGTACTAGAATAGCCCTTAGGACAGGAGAGGCGAATCCTAGCGGCAATGTTTTGAACTGCTGCTCCACGTCTCGTAGGTTCAGGTTGACAGAAGAAGACCTCGCCCGTACCACTAATGTATCATGGGTGATGAAGAGAACCGAACTAAAAATAATAGCAAAGGCCATAGTACCAAAAAAGTAAATTAAATCAATTTTGGTAGAAATGAAAAAGGGAAACAGATTGAGGGGATTAAAGTAAGAAAGAGAGATATAGTCAAGCTGCCATCATAGTGGCCCAGTCTAGGGGGCTGGCCGGCCTCCGGGGCGTCAGTAAATTCTTTTCTTCTTTTTTTTTCTTCCCCCCTGTTTCCCCTCTTCGGTTGTCGAAGTTTTCGCTATGTGCAGAATGTATTCTTCTGTAGGCAGATTTACTAGATGCAAGCGAGGTCTTTCTTATAATTGTCTCAGCTTGCTCCTTATACTAAAGAAAATCACACTTCTGTATCCCTCTTTACTGCATGTCCACACTCTTGCTTGGTTGTCTTAATTATCCGCTGTGCCGCAAGGAGTTCCCTGGTTGGCTCGGTTGTGAGCAGATTTTGCTAGATGTAGCTTGCTCCTGGTGGGATGTCGTATCGCTGGTTATACGTGTGTGATCGCCATTGAGGGAATCTAGAGTGATGTTAGAAGATCTCCCGACCGTTGAATATCGCAGTAGGCTTCACAGACGGAGTACAGAGCTCAATGCATTATCTAAGAACAGTAAAATAACCAGCCCAAGTACCACTGCAAGAACAACAGAAATTTATTATTTCCTCTTGGCGCCGAAGACATGCCGAAGATACCAGTGAACGCAAGAACCGATTGCTAACAATGTGTCAGAGTCCACCTGAAGACGCGAGTATTTTGACGAAAAAAATGCAACTCTTTAGAATACTTGTCTTGCATTAAATCGGATGTGCTTGATGAATTTAGAAACTAAATCGGAAGAGAAGGCACATGGTAGGGAATTGCGAGAGTGCAGGTAATTCTCCTACTTTGAAATCAAGTGTTGAGGGTCGAAGGCGCTGCTAAATTGCTAACATGAATAAACGAAAGGAAACCGAGAACGTGGCTTTTCTTTTAGTGGAAGCAAAAAGCCATATCGACGAATCTGCTTTTAAACAACTTTCGAACAGCACGCACGCAGAACGGCGTGCAGCACTGCTTTCTATGTAAAGCAGTCTGCATAAACGCGCGTAATAAATCATTGCTTCTTTTAAAGAATATTTTACGTTAAAAGAATAACAAGTATGGGGGCCTGACTGAGTGCGTTTGCAAGTGAATTTTAAAAAGTTTTGACATTCATGCAATATATTAAAGCATGAAATATCTTCATATATTTTACCACATCCCTTGCTGCATCTGTTTGAGCCACCGAATATCTTGCTGTTTGAGTCATACCGAGCACTAGACTACATATAATATTTGTTCGGTTATGCCACATGACGCGGAATTCCACGCAGTCGCTTTTCTATAATGTAATCAGAATGGCGCATTCTTGACTTTTCAGTAAATCGAAGCATTACAAGCCAGCGGAAAAGTAAAAATTCAAACCTACTCTGTTCCGTTGTTTGACTTCCAAGAATCTCCGTGTGTCCCACTCGTCATCTGTATGCTCTCATCTCCAGGGAAATTCCACCAACGTTTACCCTTTTAGAAAATTTGAGTATGTATCAGCAAATATTCTGCGACGTTATATGGAGATAAAACGCTCAAAAAAAAAATCCCTGACATTTTCTGCTGCTTTACGGAAGAGGGAAAAAAACTAAATAAGAAGTGGCTTGAAAGCCAGCTCATAACTTGGTAGTGGGCGTATATGTAGCCAGGTATACACATACGCGCATGCGTATGTAAAGGCTCGGTAAATTTAATATGTTAGTTTCTGCTAGTTCTTTTCTATTACGTGCAACAATGAAATTCTTATCGAACGTTCCTTTTACGCGAATTCACAGTAGGAATGTCTATGTTTATGTCAGAATAAATTTATTTTACATTTAGGGGAAGCAGGTTATCTCCCATTTCATGCGATGTAACTAAGGTCTAGGAAATTGCGTCTACAAGTTAGCAGTCATACTCTGGCTACGTTGTTCCGGGCCATACCTTTAGCGATATTTTCAGATTTCTGTACTCGATTTTAACGTTGTCATTTTTCCTTCTTCCTCTTTATATCCCCCATCTCTTCTCCCCCATTTGGGGCTAACAAATGATAAGCTCACACTGGTTAACCACCCACCGTTTCTCCCTCCCCTCTCTCCTCTCTCTCCCTATCTTCCCATCAAGCACCTGTGTGAAATGGAAACTTGATGTCAAGAATTTTGTGCATGTTGACCAAACATAAAATTTCACTATGGAAACTAATTTATCACTCCACCTTTAGGGTTGCGAAGTAGAAGAAAATTGGTGGCTCAGGCTTGTCGTAAGTATTTGTTGTTCCTTCGCTCCTGTATGGTACGAATGGTAAGTGCTTGTTTGCAGTTAGGTGTTGAAATCTTCTGGAATTTAAAAATTACGAAAAATTACGAACTTCGACTCTGATTTAAAAGAAAACATCATCTGCAGTTTTCTTTAAAATTTTCCTAAAAGAATTTTAGTACTCGATGATTTTAGATCAAGATTACAGTGTGGCATGATGTTGTATTAAACTATAAAATAAATTTCTAATGCAGACAATATTTTATTAAGCTACTATAACTGAATATCGACCCTTATAAAGAGTGGCGGTCATGAATTGGACTTCGAACGGAGTGCATATGGTTGGAATTGATCGAGCATACCGACAGAATCTGAGAAAATACCTTACACTCAAATTTTGCTTTGTTGGTTCCATTCTTATTACGTTCAGCGTTAGTAAGACCCCACGGGGTTTAGCTACAGCCAAGAAAAATAATTATTCTGCCCGTCGTAACCTGAATACTGTGACGTTATTTTAATGTCGATTTATTGTGCGGCGTTTGTTATATTTCTTTGTTTATTGTTGTTTTATATAAATTTCATTTCAAAACTGACACCCCACAGAAATTATTTTATTGGCGTTTGAAGACGGCGACTTTTTCGCGTGTACCAGTACCTTGATGTGAAAAAGCGCCTTTAACTACTGTAATTTAGGCTATGGTACCAGCCGAAGCGTTCTCAGATAATGATGGGAAAAAGTTTTTTCTGCTGGGCATTAGTGGCAATTGCTTTTGACTGTTCAATAAAAAGCCACATTTTTTTTAACGAAATCGAAAAGGGTCGAGCGCAAACATGAAATCACCTTATTTATTGTGAGGCTTTCATTTATTGCAATACTAGACAGTATTATACCCTGGAGTTTCTTTCCACAGGACAGTGCCAGCGCACATTAGTCGACTAGTGGTTTCTTATGTGTACATTGTTTTAGAGTGATTACGACCTGGCCTGGAAAGCCTGTCATCAAAATCTATTCTGTACTGAGGTAATCATTTCAATTTCCATGTGTTAGACGAAGTGTTTTGAGACGTAAAGCGAATATCTCTGAATATAAAGCTTTTTCACGCCCATAACTAGGTTACCAGAAACCTTATTATCAAATAAAGGAGAATCCATAATGCCACAGTGCGCGACTCCGCAGAAAATCGTAAACTAGTTCAGAACTGAATACACTGCAAAACGGCAGTGTGAACCACATTGACTACATCACATTTAACGCCTTTATATACTTGGCATGTGGCCATCGTGTAATTTCTTTGCACTTTTCCAATCTTCCACCCTGTCCCAAAGGTCACTATGTTGGCTGTGCAGAAGACCTTGAATGCTGATGTCGTTTATACTTCCTTTGAATACGCATGCGAAACTGTAGGCTCTTTTTATGCTCTCATTTCTAATCGAGAGAAAGTTGCTCAGTCTTAACTGGCCCGCTATTACTTTTGCACGCAATTATTCTGTGCACTGCGGCCCAAAAGAGAGGCTTCGTAGCTCTTTGATATTCTTCGGGTTGGAGCTCGTGAAACATGCAATTGCTCTTGCGCTCGACTACTGATCCGGAGTTCCCGGGTTCGAACCCGACCGCGGCGGCTGCGTTTTTATGGAGGAAAAACGCTAAGGCGCCCGTGTGCTGTGCGATGTCAGTGCACGTTAAAGATCCCCAGGTGGTCGAAATTATTCCGGAGCCCTCCACTACGGACCTATTTGTTCCTCTCTTCTTTCACTCCCTCCTTTATCCCTTCCCTTACGGCGCGGTTCAGGTGTCCAACGATATATGAGACAGATACTGCGCCATTTCCTTTCCACCAAAAACCAATTATTAAAACCAATTATTACTTACGGTGAGTGGGAGTCCTGTTATTTGCAAAAGCTACATTGGAATATAGATGGGCATGTTGTATTGGTGTTGCGCTTTGATTTCGACCAAAGATAGAACCAGGCACGCATGTGCCGATTCATGAGACATATCGCCTGAAAGACAAACGGCAAATTTTTTGTGCCAATTTATTACGCTTTTATTGCATTTGGAAACTGGAGTACCTGGGTTCGAACCGACCACGGCGGCAGTGATTCGATGGAGGCGAAACGCAAAAGCACCCATGTGCTGTGCGATGTCAGTGCACGTTAAAGATCTCCAGGTGGTCGAAATTATTCCGGAGCCCTCCACAATGGCCCCTCTTTCTTGCTTTCTTCTCTCTGTCCTTCATTTATCCCTTCTCTTACGGCGCGGTTCAAGTGTCCGCCGAGAAGTGAGACAGATACTGCGCCATCTCTTTTCTAAAAAAAAAAAACAATTTTTATTGTTTCAAGCTCATCTGTTGGATACCGGACAAAATTAACATGGAAATTAGTGTTTTCTTCTCATAGCTCCACCTCCATTTATGCACATATCTTGCTTACATAGATCTTGTGTAGTTGTGAGGAGTAATTTTGTGTCCGTTCCTCAAAGTTATTTTGCTAACAATAAATAAGTGTGAGCTGCGTATAAAGATCGCATTTGACTTCCAAACTGCCGTTAGGTTCTAGTGTTTACTACTGCATGCAATTTTTTTTTCTGACTAAGGGTGGAGGCAGAACTAGCTTGCTGACATATGCTGAGGATCTTCATATTTTCAGAAATAAATGGCTTTCTTGTCCCATTTTCAAGCACCAGAAGCACAAAGCTCAGCTGTTTCATTTCGCTCACCTAACGTGTAAATTTTGTTAAACGGGTGATGCTTAATCAAAAGACTGCGAAATATTGAGCTACTCATTTTGAAACCTGATCTTAAACCAAACTGTCCTGAAATACGATTAAAGTAGGGCCAAATTCTGACTGTCATTAACCAGACCTATGTCAGCCGCATAACCAAGCAAACTATTCATGTTCTAACTTATTAGCAAGGCTTCGAATATATTTTCTAAGAATGCGGCATTGTGATATTTAAAATACAACTTCATGCACTCAGTTCGGTGTTTAATTCATAACCTTACTCTTGTTAAAAGACAATATACGGTACAGGTAAGTCAGCAAATATGTTCTGCATTAGGCATTTAACTATAAAGTTCAAAACAATGTAATGACGCAAAATTACCATGCACTAACGTTTTTGAGATAAATTTAAAAAAGAATCAGACATAATGATGCTTTTCAAATCGTGTCATAGTTGGTCCTTTATTTGAAATAATTGAATTCAGAGGGTTTTTATACTTATTTAGAGAAAAAAAACTGGCACGCCTAGAAATCTAAGTACAATTTTTTATGACGGTAGTAGAAAGCAGCGACAAATCTCGACGAAAATTTTCAGCCTTAAGTACCTATTCGTTGATCCATTATCGTCTTGAAAAGTGACATTCTGGGCACGCTTAACTTTTTGAGAGATGTTTGCGATTGGGGGGGTGCGAAATTCCAAAAGTCACAAAATGTTTTTGCGCTGCTTCCAGCAAAAACATTCTCGTAAAATTGCTGAAAAAATATTCAGATTCTATAATGTTTTATTTTTGGTTCTGCGGGAATCAAAATTTGCAATCTCGTGAAATCGCAAAACTGAAGTTTTCAAGCGCTTGTGATTTTTTCCCCGAGAAAATTACAACCTTTCTTGCAAAACTAAGTTCATTCCTTTGTGTCGAAACATTTTCGCATCAACTATAAAAATTTTATTGAAAAAAATGGCCATGGCACCTCGGTTACCATCCTAATCTGAAAACATCCATTGCAGCATTGCATAAATTACGTGACTTTTTAAAATATACCCATGCTTGCCACAGTGGTATGGCATATAAATCCTATTTTGCTAAGGTCTTCCAGTGTAGTGTTTTTGGTGATAACGGCTTCATTATCTACGAGAGATCTCTGAAACAGCTCTTCTTGGTAATTGTAGGTGTTTCTTTAAATCAGTGGACATTGTTTGCGTTTTCAAGTTTTTCAACAATATAAAATGCCAGAGTTGGTCGCTATTCCTCCACGAAACAAACAGCGCTTTAAAGAGCGTACCTTTGAGCCCGAACCTCAACAACGCGCCGACCAACAACTTATAACTGGTGGAGAAACGTCTGCGGTGTCTTATCGGCGCCAAGTTTGCCTCTGTTTCCTCAAGCTAGCACGGCTGGCTGGGTTGTGAAATCATGTCAGACAGGCAGAAAAATAGAAGTAAAAACTGGATCGTCTAAGAGCAGTGTTTTGCCGGCTCTTCAAATGTTGTTGTAAGAATGTTCGCTGCTTAAAATTGCTGAAAGGCCACTTATTGTCCGCTATAGTCTCGGGAAAGCAAACCAAGAAATGAATTGCACACGAAGCTTTAAGCACTTGCCAGTGATCTCAGCCATTTGGCTGTTGTTTGTTCCCTGTCCGAGACGATGGCGCAGCTCTGCTAGTGAGCAGTGCGCAATAACATTCTTATTGCAGCCAGATTAAAATTATCTCGGTCTCTGCTCACTCGTCGCACCAGGGGAACGAGGCAGTCCACGATTTCGCTCGAGGACTCCTCAAACGGGATGTGACCTGCCAAAACCCGAGGTTGTCCAAAGGGCGCACGGTCGCGTAAGACCACATAACTATGCACTGCCGTAATGATAGACTTAGGTACACACCCCCTGATGAATCTGGCCAAACCTCAACAGGTGCTTGGATTCAACTCCTGGCGAACATTTTGCCAATCCTTGGAAAAGCTCCATTATGTGGCCAAGAGTATTCTCGCCCCAGTGTAAGCAAATGGTGAAGACAGGGCCGACTTTGCTGACGTGGTGCATGAATCTCCACGGGACACAGCGCTGATGGACCTGCAGCTTCGAGCCGTGAAGAGTAGGAGGTTTCAGTGCACAGCTTCTACCCGACAACCCGATGCCGGGGCCGTGGGGCAGAGCTTTGGAAGTCGCCGAGCGCCAAGAGCTCCTGACCAATACTTGCTGTTGGGTTAGTTCGTCTTTTATGATATTTAATGAACCAGTGCGTAAAGACTACGGACAAGTAGAAGGACAACGCGGAGGGAAGTGCTTCCGTTGTCTCTTCGCACTGGTTCATCAAAGGGCTTCTGGCCCGTCACGTGACCAACAGTAAAGCAACGAGGAACAGGAGAAGAAGGGCTTAATGAAGAACCCAGTTGATCTTCCAACCGGAGACTTTGAATGAATTGTGACGACAATAAAGTTTTGCCACCGCCATTGTGATCGCCAGAAATATATATGCCTTCACAATCAGGATGATCATTCAGGCAAAGCAAATAGAAACCACCGGCGCCTCGTGCAGAGGCTTTTGCTTTATGAATCGTCCACTCAGTCTGTTAAGATCACTATGCATTAAGTGAAACTGGAATGTTTACTGAAATTGTGCGCAGACCGGCCTTTTTCTTCTCTCTTTTAATGTTCGGAGTTGCATTCCGCCAACTCGACGTCATCGAGTGCGTTGATCTGTTTAAAAGAATACAACCTCGGCATAGCAGCAAACCTGGAGCTGGATTGCAAAGGTCCGTGGAGTCGAATAATCGGTTCACATAGCTTTACTCAAAGCCATGAATTATATGTCGCTTTTACTACGCAATATACTTGGTCAAAAAAAAAAAAGGAAGGAGAGAAGAAGCACAAGGTTAATGAGGCGCACAAAGAAGGGTCAAGGAACCTGGACGCTGAACTTCGCGCCGCACCTGACACGTGGCGGTCCTTGACGCAGCGCGGAGATGCGTCGCTCCGGTGCATTTTGAGACGACGTGCCGTAGCTTCTCAAGGGCCGTAATTCGCGCGTCAGCAGATTTGGAACATTTGACTTTTTGCCCCGTTTTTCCGTTAGGCAACCAACGCGGGGCGCTTAAGCCGCGCTGCATGCGAAAAGTTCTGCCATACAGTTGCTTCATACCTTTTCACCGTTCGTGCAAATGGCAGGCTCGAGATGGAATGCTCTCTATTAAAGAGGTGCAGCTTTCCTCGGCCCTCCCAAACTCAAATGAACTTTGTCTACGTAGAGGACAGAAAAGTTTCTTCTGGGTGATGAAATTCTCACGTGCTTAAATTATAAGTTCCCCCTTTGACCTCTAAGTGAAGCACGAATGACAGGTATGTTACTGGCAAGGCAATATGCGAGATATAAACGCTTTATCTAAAAGCACGTACTACAAACGCCGTTTTATGTGCTAAGAAAAGATAGTTCCATGCCTTAGGAAAATATATATATAAACAAACGGGTTACTTGCAGCATACTTTTATGTCCAGATATTTAGAAGTTTCCGCTGGTTCATAGTAAAAAGGAAGTCGTACTTTCGGTTGTAATTCAGTTTTACTTGTTGAATTTGGCGGACCACATCATCTGTATCGCTCGCTGCTAGTGTCGACAACCGCACAGTGGGATCGAGCGGAGCAGGATCGTGAAAATGTAATGAGTTGCAACAAAATAACTACAGAATAATTACATACATATTTTCAAGAACGCAGATTTCGTATTTTCTTTGAAGTAATTCCGCAGCGATTTGTTCAGAAATGAGATGCTCACTTCTTTTTGTGTTCTCTGTGCTGTGCTTGTTTCGCTTTCGGTGCGTATACCACAATGCCGAGGCTGTTCATTTTAGGGAATAAAAATGAAGTCACTTATATTGCACATCCTAACCGCTCCGTAATATAGTTTGGTACAGTGCATTAACCACACTCGCAGTCAGAATCGCATTATTGAATAAATATTCACCAGACAGAAAAATTCCAAATGAATGTTGTTCTCAAATACTTGATAACACTTTTTCCGCTCAAATTTAATCGTTTACGCCAGTTACTGTAATCTCACGGGAAACAATCTTAAACAAACTCAAGAAAGCCCCATTTTCAATTTCGAACGTCCAGATACCTCAGATATAGAATCATGAAATATGTCTTTTCATTTTGCATGTACCAGATTACCTTGAGTTGGTTTAAAGAAAACTCCTCACAGTGATCGTATTAGGCGAGTTTTTGTTGAACAATAAATTTTGGAATGTCATAATTTCCCCCTCGCTTTGCAGTTACCAGCGCACTACTACGTTTAGTGTGCTGGTAATCCGTGCTTTCGCACTGATTTGAACGAAGTAAACATTCTCTGTAGTTTTCCGGCTAGGAAAAGCTTGTCCACTGCGGTAGATTGGACCACTGCTAACTTCGGTTGAAGCACCGAATGCACAGTCCTAACAATATAGCAGCCGGTGGGCTTCTGATTCCTCGAAATGCTCAGATATTGTGTACAATTCATCCGTTGTAGTGCCATCATCAGCGTCGTAATACACTGGAGACTGTTATAGCGTAGTTCTCCTTGTTACTACAACTTACATGGCATGCGCAAGCAGCAGAACAGATCACCTATTGCGGTGAAAAATTCCAGAGTTAAATAGCGCTCGTTAGGTGAAACTTCGAGGTAATTTGGCCGCCCGATCAGTGGTAATTATTTCTTAAACAAGCATTTAATCGGCATCAATTTGAGGATTCTCCAGTTCTGGGGGTGTGAGTTCTGCGTGTTTTCTTTTCCTAGTCAAAGTATATGCAGCCTGACACCGTAAGTTTCGTCCACAAAGGGTGACTCATAGTTCTCTGCAGCTCATTCAGTCAAGCACGCTTAAAGTGATTATTCACATCTTCAGTGGATTACCGAGCGGTGCCGCTACATTTTATCCCCGTGTTTCATTATCGGCGCTGAACTCCCTAAGTATTGCCTTTCCCAAATTTTCCTGTGATGTAGTTAGAACTTGAGTGTGTCATGTCTGCTATATTTTGGTTTTGCTTGGCTCGCTGATAAAATGCAGCTTTCATTGCAAGTGCTTCCTACCGAGCATTTGGTTGCAGCAGTAGCCCCGTCCAGTTTTCTACAGTATTTTTGTTTTATAAATCAGCTGACCACTGGAGATGTTCTCTGCTGTTCGCATTTAGTCCAGAGGTCACTGAAGTAATGTACGAGGCATCGATGTTTGATCAGACTGCTTTGAGATGAATGAGCACTTCGACATAGGTAGCGATGTGTCCGGTGTCACAGCACGCATTTGTCATCGCATTTAAAAATAAACTGGCATATAAATCGCGTTTTATACTTAGACATTACGTTCACAGGTGCACTCGCCAGCTGTCAATTTAGCGTCAGCTTAAAGAAGGCAGCTCAATATTAGCAAATTACTTTGAAATGTTTTGTTTACATGAGTTTATATGGGCGGCGCGCTTGCCTGTTACCCTTAGCCAAGGTAAATCCCGCATGTAAACAAGCATGTACCATACTGTTTGAAAAATAAAGCGGCTTTGATATGCCGTTTACACTTTCGAATTCTCTTCTAAGATGTACTCGGCAGCTTTTAACGACCGGTCTACTGCGTAGGTGCCGTGTAACAAGAGAAAAGAACTTCGAAATCTTTTGTTTACATGTATCTTTAAGGAACCACATACAATCCCATACCTCCAACGCCGACAGCAACACCACCGCATTCTTTCTACGTCACAGATCGGTGTTGGTGTATAAAGAACCATACTCTAAACACGTGTCATCGCTCAATGTGGGTCTCATACTGTTATTTCACCCTTTTTGAATTGGACCGTATTTTTGCTTTCTTTTAATGCGGCCTCGTATTTACGCACTGTCCCCACCCAGGGCAACACTCGCTCGAAAAACCAGTCCTGCAGTCTACCTTTACAACAATACGATAGCAAGGCGGGCGAGTTGGTGACACGTATTTAAAACATAATAGCGCAGAAAACTGCGACTTCAAGGGTAGAAAACACAGGACAAGCGCTGCTCTCAACGAAAGTTTAATCACAGCAAACAGTCAAATATAAGCGAACAGGCAACAACCAAAAAATAAAACCACAAGGCACGTGCACTATGTTGAGTCAAGATAGGCAACCTGCACTGTCACGCAGGAGCAGGGATGGTTTGCTGATGTACAATCTTGGTTTCTTTCTTATTTTGTAGGCTTCTACGATTTCTCTGGTCCATTGATCGGGGTGTTTATACAATATGTCACTATAGTACAAGGAAGGAAAACATGATGTACAATCTCGGCAATGAACTAAATTCGTGGAGCGGTTAGAATCTAATGAGTATAGATGTTCTCTCAGTCGTGTGTTAATACACCGTCCTGTTTGACCAATGTATATTTGACCACAGGACAACGCTTGTCCTGTGTTTTCTACCCTTGAAGTCCTCGTTTTCCGCGCTGTTATTTTTTAAATATTTACAACAATGCAAGCTGTGCGACTATGCGATCGGTGAGCGCGCATGTCTGCGAAAAACAAGTTTTTCTTTTTCTGAAAAAAAAGAGGGATGGCCACGCTTCGCAGCAGCAACGATGCAATTAGTAATGACTAAAGCATTCGGGGTATTTGTTTTTTTGGCAACGAGGATAACTTAGTTGTCCTGAATGGATCGAGTTAACTCTATAGCGTTCTATATTTTAAGTCTTTAATAGATGGCTTGTTTTTTCGCCTCGAAAGCACGCACTGTAAACATGCTGCCGACAGTGCCATAGTGCAAAACTCCAAAAGTGTTAACCGAACACGGCCGTTCCCTGAAATGCGAGCATGTCATCTGACAGCGAGGGCATCAGGCGTCGCAACATAGAGTTTTATTTTTTTTTCAACTCCCCTGTTTTGGCTACTTATTGACATCCTTCTTTTAGCAAATTCTGTCCTGCTGCCCAGTTCCTTTTTTCAATTTCAGCGTTGCCACTCTCTATCAATGCACCTTACGAGCTGCTCCTTATTGAGAAATTCCCACAAGCGGGCCTAGACTTCGTCGCCTTGTTTTATTTTGGCTCTTTTTCGTTCAAAACTTTCGCGTCTTTTCTTCTTAAGTCGGACTCCTTCGTTGTCTTCATGGCCCACATTTTATGACGTCTGATTTGTCTCCCATGCATTCCCCTTAAACTTGGACTACGAGGTCTGACAAAAGTGTCATTGGATTCGACTTGCTTACACAAAGCCTCGAAAAACAAAGGAGCCGTGGATAACGTATTTTCCCATGATGAAATTCCGATCAACTGTTTCACTTTGTGATGAGAGGATGGGCGGGGAAGCAGTACTCCTGCTCTCTTCTGTTTTTGAACTTGTAATAGCAATCCTGGCAATGCAATTGTTCAGTGCGAGACCTGTTTTTCGTCGGGATTGAATTCTGGAGGAAATTGTATGCTTGCTCTTTCCTTCGCTCATCTTTATTTTGAAAATTTCGCCTGCTTTTTGTGTCCCCGTTTTAAAAAACGCTCACAAAGTGGCGCCTGTGAATGTAGCAGACGACTGATACCCCTTCCAGTCATTGGCATGTCCCCACGGCTACAAAACTTTATGAGGGCAATAAATAATAGTTCAGAAGCGTTGCATTTTGGGCGAGTTGATACTACATACTTTTTTTAAATAATAGCACACGCAGAAGCCAAGACAGGAAAAGGGACACATACAGGCGCAAACTTCAACTTGATTTTATTGTGATCGTCAGAAATATATATGCCTTCAAAATCAGGATGGTCATTCAGGCATGACAAATAGAAACCTTCAGTGCCACACCCGAGAGATTGCCGAGGCGAGGGCAATTCTTAGGGTAGGCCACGGTTGCGTGAGTGCATCGTCACTAGCTTTACTGAATGAAGAATTGAAATTTTCGGATGGGGAACTGGTATGACAGAGTGGCAACAGGTTTCCTGCATGTGTAGCATTGAAGGCTTCTATTTGTCAAGTCTGAATGACCATCCTAATTGCGAAAGTATATATATATATATATATATATATATATATATATATATATATATATATATATATATATATATATATATATATATATATATATATATATATATATATATATATATATATATATATATTTTTCTGGCGATCACCATAAAACACAGTTGAAGTTAGTGCCTGTGTGTTCCTTTTCGTGTCCTGTCTTATTTGGTTTATGGTTTATGGGGGTTTAACGTCCCAAAGCGACTCAGGCTATGAGAGACGCCGAAGTGAAGGGCTCCGGAAATTTCGACCACCTGGGGTTCTTTAACGTGCACTGACATCGCGCAGCACACGGGCCTCTAGAATTTCGCCTCCATCGAAATTCTACCGCCGCGGCCGGGATCAAACCCGCGTCTTTCGGGCCAGCAGCCGAGCGCCATAACCACTGAGCCACCGCGGCGGCTCGTGTCCTGTCTTGTGTGTGCGCAATTAGTTCCAAAGAAAATAATGCTTGTTAGCGTTGCGCTCGTCCCGTATTCTTTAAAATAAACGCGAGCTCACCAGTAAAACCTAATAAGAAAAATAAATAAGAAACAAGGAAAGAGGCGCAGGATGATATCAATCTTTGCACGAACGCCTCATGCGAAGACACAGCCGCATCCAGGTATCTATATCTTTGTTAATAACATCTTTTCTTTATTTTTAACCCTTTTGGGTGCTACGTTTCCAAGTATACGCATCACAGCCTTATTTTCAAACTGCTCCTACATAAATAGGGTCCTCAGTGAAACCATGATAATATGTTTTCTTCATGTTTAATCCTTGTGGCTGCTACGTTTCCAAACATACATATCACAACCTTATTTCCAAACTCCTCTTACATAAATAGGGTCCTCAGTAAAACCACGACAAAGTTTCTGTATTCATTGAATGTCTTAGATTCACTCAGTCCTATTTTGAGGCATTTATAAGTGTGTATAGACTTATTTAAAGTTTCTACTTGGTGTTGTAAAGGGTGGCAACTATATGCCAGCTTATCTGCAACTTATGACTCATGCCCTTATTAGCGGTATTTCATCACAGAAAATGACTACACAGAAACTAAGTGTTCGACGCATCAACTGGAATTTTGCGCTTAAAAAGAATGGTCCTCCAGACTGTGCTTCTCAGTGTAGTATTAGGAGAAACCGGTGGAGCTCGACAGGGCGGCGAGGAGACTGATTTACTTGGCCATGAAATGCATGCTCGCTGTGGCTTCTTTGAAATAATAAAACTTTGATGCTAAATTGAGTCCGCCCATTTTACTTTATCTTTTGTTTATTGTTAGATTTGGCAGCATCAGGAAAGACTGCAAACCAGTGAAAATTTTCTGAAGAACGAAAGTTTTGAGCAACGTAGAGCAACTTTTTTTTTCGCAAATGACCGTATGTACTAACGTGCACAAAGACTTGAGCGAAGAAGACCTGACCAAGATAAGAAACACGGCTCTCGACAAAAACCTTCCCAGTGATGACGTTTTTCTTTGATAGCGAAATGAAACAGCAACATTGCCGTGATTGAACTCAATCACGAGGGAAGGCCCAGGTTAGGCATGTCGACCTACAGCAACGCCGCCGTCGGTAACAGATGGTTGTGCTTGGTCCTCGTCTCCTTTAACCACTACAATATTACTGGGGCAGCTTCGTTATCGTAGGCAGCTCTTCAAAATCATGCGCTGCATTCTCAAAGCGGGTTCCTTAGATCTAAAAAAATATATGGTTCCGTGAATAAAAATAAAAATGTTACCTATCTCGTCGTCGAGAGTAGGTGTAACAAAGAGAAACAAAAGATATGAGCTCTAAGCATGAAATACATTGCACGAAAGCTTTTAGAACTGCTCTTAGATGGCGGTGGCCGCACATCGGTACTAGTGTTCCTATATATGCTCCCACTTCCTGCGGAAGCATAGGCAGGAACACTAATCGGTACTGATCAGGACTTTTAAGTACTGCATGTGCTCCCACCTTCACCTGCGTCTGTTATTCGAGCTAACTAACGCGCATGGTCTACCTGGCTGCTTTTGACTGCTTGACCAGCCTTCGCTGTCACCCGCATTCTTTAGCTAGAAACCGCTCTAGGCTTCCTTCACCGCTTTTGGTGGTTAACGTGCTGCCGCATTCAGCAGCTTTTCTTTTCGCCTTTGGCAGAGCGCTCGGCGTCCCTCGCTGCTTTCGCTGTTTGACCCGCCATAGAAATCAGCCATCTTGGCTGCCTTCTCACCTTCGTGTCCTGCTTCGTAAAGGTTCCGTCGGTGGTGTGGGCCAGTATTTCTTTCGTTGAATTATCCAGCTGCATTGACGGCCATAGCGGAAGCACTACTGACGCTGGATATCTGGAAGCGCAGGATGAACGGATGAAAATGAAAAAAGTGAAGATTTAGAACATACAGTGGGAAAAGCTGCTGCGATGGCAGTTGGGTCTAGCGCTTCGAGAAACGAAGCGTCTCTATTTGCACTGGTGATAATTCGAACACCGCTCTGCACTACAGGGGGGGGGGGGGGGGGGGGGATTTTATGTCGGAGTCCTTTTCGATCAACATGTTTTAGAAAGGATCGAATTCAATTACTGCTTCGTATTTGCCCTCAGGTATGGACTGGTTCCACGGCGATGTGCGCCTGAGTTTACCGAGAATAGGAGCTTCTGCTTCTGTTATGTCATGCTTGAAAACTAACACTGTACTGCTGAGTGTGCATTAGCTGGCTTTCCTAAAAATCCAGGTTCTATTTCAGTCCCAACTATTCGCCGTGAGATCAACCTATAGATAGTGGCACAGCCGGTGGCGCTCTAAGAAAAGTGCGCGACGGTGGTTCGCTTCGAAATTTACGGAGGGTGTTCTCCCGGACAAAACGTTCCCTCTGCAATGGACGAGTGTTATACTGCTAAAAATGTTCCGACTTTGCTCCGATTGTGCACGCAAAAAGCTTTGCGTCGGCAAATGCAACATGAAAGAAGCGCGGATTGTAAGAAAACAATGAATTGGCATGCACGCAACCACACAACCCCTCTTTTAGATTTTCTCACGTGGTTCGGCATGCTCTTGCCTTGTACCGTGCTCACAAGCCTGACCTTTTTATAGCGTCACACTTGTCTAATGATAGCACTGTTTCTTGTTCGGCTTGTCATCCGTGTGCGCGAAGAAAAGCAAATTTAGTGCTGGTTCTAGCGAGTGCATTTCGCCTCATTAAGTCTCACTGTGGCGGCGTGATGCTACACTGGGAAGAAAAGTTCCATACAGAATGCACTTATCCATTTTTGGCATGTCGAAACCACGGTACCTGCTTCCATGACACGCGTTTCCTTGGGCAGAGACACAGAGACCGGCGGGACGATTTATTGTGCGCAGTGGTAGCATCTTCCAAGCCCACGCACATACGCGCGTACTTTCCGCACTGGCCTGCCCCAAGAAAGAAGATACAATCTCCTTCGCTAGCGTCGATGAGTGTAGGATTAAACGGTTTAAATACAGCGCTAACAGCGTACGGCCCGGCAGGTGTGTCACAGACGATGAACGCACATCTACTCTGGCTAGACGACATTGGCACTACTCCAAACTATTCCCCCAAAGTAAGATAACGCCGTCATTGTACAGAATTTTGGACCCACAGGTAAGATGACAGTTCATGTGTGCAGTGTGAAGTGCTTCAGCCGAGTGGAGTGAGTCAGTCGAGCTCAGTATTGCTGGTGATTGCTTTTGCAGCCAATGTCTGTGAAGTTATCGTGTGACGCTGCGCCAATAACTAATCGCGAGTGTCACTCGTTGAAAATGACGCCAAATTTTCCGTGTGACAAAACGTATTACACATTCATCAAAATCAAGGGGCTTCTAGGATTAATTTTTTGTTACATAGGAGTGCAAGTAACAAATCAGTCGCTGCGAAGACTCTGCAAATGACTGCGCTTAAGTGCAGTTAGGCTTGCGCAAGTAGTTTAGAGGGAATGAAGATTTCTGGAGGACCCTAGTTAACGGGCAGTGACTTCCGTCTTATGCCCAAAATATTTTGGGGATATTAGCAAAACAAGTACCAGAAATAAGACCTTCCATATTACCTCTTCCGAAATAAATGTATTCGCCTCACCAAATCTCCCTCCATGTCGTCAAGTAAAGGCCTCCACGCGAGGAGGGAAGTTATGTATATAAGCGTGTATGATATTCAGTGCTATTATATTCCACTCCTTCGATAGACGTATATGTGTTGCTCATATCCTTGTCTTAATTTTGCTTTTCAGAAATGTTGTGTTTGCGCGGAAGCGCGCACTATCACTTAGCCGAATACGAACGTTAGTACACTGACAATGGCGTACGATTATGCAGTTTAATCCTGCAATATTTACATGTGGCATTAAAGGGTTAGGCGCGATGCGAACAATCAAATGTTTTCAGAGTTCTGAGCCAGAATGAGCCCACTGCTGCGATGTGACGGATGCACAGTAGCCTTAGTTTATCAACAAAAAAAAGTATAAATAAATTCAGCAAGTACACTTAAGACTGTTTACTTGCGAGAATGCGAAAACGTTAAACTGCTGAGACTCAGCACAGAATAGTCATGAGTCATGACTTTGAGACGTTACGTTTTGTCATTCATGACTGTACATGTTCGCATACATGTGTTTTGACCTCATGCACCGGCGTTCTGACATCATCCGAATTTCGTGTCATACACGGTGACGGGCACCAGCTTTTAGCTTTTGTGCTAATGGGACATATGTAATGCTTTGGTATTATAACTCCTTATTTTAATCTTTCAAAACCGATTTACACAGCAAGAAGAAAATTCGCAAACAAGCTGATCATGCATGCAGAGGGCCAAAGATGGTCAGTTAAAAAAACTACATTATGCTTGGCGATATTCACGCCGATTAGCGTGTCAGAACTTTTCGAATCTCAAGCATAACTGACGGGAATATACAATCGCTGAGCGACTGCATTCCGTTGCATGGACGGCACAGACTTGTCGTTTTGCTTTTACACGGCACCCAACGCCATCGTGGCTATGCTTGAGATGCCTCGCGGCAAACAACTTAATACGTTAAATAATATGTTAAAGTCTGACCAGGTGTATTCTTTTAAATTATTGCAGTGGATCCATAGATACAGGCTACATATTTCTTGAATACATATTTCAAGCTCATATAGCTTTCGAAACCCAAAACGGATAACTCCGAAAGTCAGAACTAACTACGGCTGGCAATCATTACCTTTTAAAATAACGAATGCATTGAACAGAAAAGATATGCAGATAGAATTTAATAAAGGTGCCCAACCCTAAAGAAATACTGTAAAGTTTCTTGTATACAGCAGTATTAAATTTCCTTTAATGTAATTGTTCCAAAAAGTGTATCTATGTTCTCTCGTGCATTGCTCTTGTAATATCTTGACCTGATCTAATGTCTATGGAAATCATGCTCGCGCCCGATAGTGCAGAAAGTGCTAATTCAAAACTGGCATGCGGTGCTTGCATTGATTTGATCTTGTAGAAAATGTTTTTGCAATGTAACATTCAGTTCTGTTTTATTTTGTAGTTACCATCCTATTGCATAGGAAGGGAAAATGTTTGCAGTAAAGTATTATTCTGACAGTAACTAGTCTCTTTCTGTATTTATTCCCACTGCCTAATATTAGATGACTGCATGACCGAACTTTGTTTGTTATGCTATTTGTGGTTTTGTATATTGTGCATGGGGGCCGAGGCCCTTGTCAGGCGCCCTGTCGCCTTTAGCCTCGGCCCCCTCTTGGACTATGTCCAAGGAAACAGCAAAGAAAGACAGAAAGTGCCCAACACCGACAGAGAACGTCATGATCCAACACTGCGTAATCGACCTTGATAATTGTTGCCATCATTAAAGCGTAGGATGATAGTATGTTAAAATTTTTGTTTCGGAAGAGGCAGAAAAGTAAATAGTATCGCACTGAAACTGCGAAACAAACAACAAACACCAAGAATGTGTGCCGTACTCTCACGCAACCACTGCTGGCTAATTGTTGCCATCGTTAAAGCGTAGGATGATAGCATGTTCACAATTCTGTTTCGTAAGAGGCAGAAAAGTAAATAGTATCGCATTGAAACTGCGAAACAAACAACAAACACCAAGAATGTGTGCCGTACGCTCACGCAACCACTGCTGGCTAATTGTTGCCATCATTAAAGCGTAGGATGATAGCATGTTGAAATTTTTGTTTCGTAAGAGGCAGAAAAGTAAATAGTATCGCACTGAAACTTCGAAACAAACAACAAACACCAAGAAAGTGTGCCGTACGCTCACGCAACCACTGCTGGCTAATTGTTGCCATCATTAAAGCGTAGGATGATAGCATGTTCAAATTTTTGTTTCGTAAGAGGCAGAAAAGTAAATAGTATCGCACTGAAACTGCGAAACAAACGACAAACACCAAGAATGTGTGCCGTACGCTCACGCAACCACTGCTGGCTAACAGTCGACGCGAGCGGGCATACACACTGAGGAGGGTTCGCCGCTGCTCCGCAAGGTGGCGACCCTGCATGATCTCGCGCCCAATGGTATTCGTGTTCCATATAAAATATACTTTCGTACTTTGCGACTGCTGCGCCGCTGTGTACGAAGTTACTCGCATTTAAAATGAAACGTTGAACTATTTTCTCTTTCAAAAGAATACGTTGGATTCCGCCCGCAGCTTTCGCAAATACTGCAAGAAATGCATAAGTTTAGAACCTTTCATTTCCATTTGTGCACCTTTTTAACTCCGCTTCTAAGAATACGCCCATGAAGGCCCAGAGTACATACTCCAATCATAAAATAATTACCCCAGGGAACTAACACAGAGGTAGCAGAAGTAGGTGTACAGCTTACGCTCGGCAGCTCCAGTGCCACCTGTATACTCAGTGATTCAAGAACTGCAATGCTAAACTATGCTAGGGGCAGAGTCCACCATGCCACCTAGCAAATACTGACCCAGAACCCCCTTCTGCAACACTGAGCTGATCTGGGTGCCCGCGCACTCTGGAAACCCCGCCAATGAGGCTGCCGATTCTTTAGCCCGCGGGTCTGAAAACTGGGCGCAGGCAGACCTCATGGGGGGTTTCTGAAAGGAGCGTGCGTGTATCTTCGCTGAACTCATTGCGAATGCTCATGTCGAAAGGCAAATATACACCCCCCCCCCCCGACTCCTCTCTCACTACCAGGGAGCAACACCTTTGGCGCCGTCTGCAAACGAGGACCATACCTACAACCTCTCTCCTCTCCCACTACCGACTGGTCCCACCTTACTGCCCTCTGTGCAATGCACAGAAGGCAAACCTGACCCGTATCCTCCTAGCCTGTCCGGCTTCGCCTCTACTCGATGGGCCGGTGCCGCTACAAACATTGGGGGGCTGGGAGACCTCACTACGCTCAATGGATCCGACAGGACAGAAGATCGTCGCCAGCCGCGCTGCCAGCGTCATGGACCTTTTAGGCATGAACGTTTGAGTGTGGTGGGGTCTTTCGGGGACCCACAGGACTAGGAGGCCCAAATTCCTCTGCACAATAAAGTTTTTTTCTTTTCTCTCTCTCTCTCCACTTTGCTTTTATCCATCTGAGTGATATCAAAGTAATTTTTATCCTCTAAAAAAAAACGCAGGCAGATCAACGTATACGCAAAGCACCAAGTAGGCAGAGCCGCTTTAGCGCCGATTCCTTGTCGAACAAAGATAGACAATAAGAAGTCAAGATTGCACCGAAGCTTTTTCGTCACAGGTGATTAAGCGTAATGCAATTGTTTAGTCTAATCCATTTTTACCGGTTAAATCAACCCTCCACTATGCCGTCAGTGATCACCCCGGATTATTTCGACACCTGGGGTGACATTTTACGCCTATTAGTTTTTTTTTATCCGTCATACAGTTTGTATGTAGCTCATGAGACGTCAAAGTTGATACCTTGGGAGAATGTTTGCCGCGCACTCATGCATAAAAGGCGTGGCTGACCATTTACAAAAAGGGAGAAGAATTGACCCATAAAAAAAGCATTGACACAAATGCGGCCTCTTACGTTCTTTAACGTGCACCAGAATCTACATACTCTGACGTACTTGCTTTGCGTTTCACTTCCGAAACGCCTCTACCGTTACTGGGCACCGAACCCACGTGCTCGAGCTCGACAACAAAGTGCTTTAACAAAGCACTTCAAATACTCCCCTATCACAGCAGAGTGCTGTATGAAATACTATGGTATGGTCCCTTTGGGCAGTTAAGCTAGATCGACAATCGTGCACCGTTAGACCTATTTGTGTCTGAAACGCGAGCTATAGATGCCAACTTTTGCTAACGTATCATGTCTATAAGCCTGCCATTTTAAGCCAAACGCCTGCCTTGAATCCAGTAGCTTGGACAAGTAATGACACCGTCCACAAGGGTCCATTTTCTGGCAAACAGGGTTATTGCAAATACAATATCTCTGCCGGGACAACGTTTGTAGCCGCGTCGGAAAGGCGAAATGCATGAAATATATGGTTCCCGACTCTCTTAACCTTTGTGCACGACCCCAAACTATAGTGGGCTGATAGCCTCCGAAATACCATCGTTTTTTTAAACGTGGGAGAGCGCATTATGCGGATTATTTTCCAGAAATCTGGCCAAATGGCCTTCGCAGCATTTACTTTGCTCTCAGAAAGGGCCGTGTTTTTCCCTTCATGCGTATAATAGTCGCGGAGTAGGCAGAGCACCATATCGCCAATATATGTGCGCTTAGTCAGAAGCACTCTGACTTAGAAAAGAATAATGCAAGATTTTCATTTTTTTCTTTTCGTTGCTGTACTACGTTAGTAGATGGAATGTCGGAGCGCAGTCAAGCGCTGCCAAAGGAAGTAACGTCCGATCCAAGGGCTTGGCCGTTGAACTGCCTCTTTTGTTCAGCCGTCTCGCAAAATCTCTTATCCCCAGAGTCTTACACCAGACAGCGAATGTGAGCATAGCGAAGCAAAAAAATTGCGGGGATGGAACCAACGATGAAAACGCCAGCACCGCTTTCGGCGGAGAGATGCGTAGGTGGAGCCATTTGGGTTGGCCGCAGCTTTCCGCCGGTCCCTCGGAGAAAGTCGTTCCTGTCGCTGGGACCGCTTCAAAATTCAACCAGGTACCCTTTACCTTTTTGAACTGTCTTGCGGGATATTGCTCTCGCTCCCAGTGCGGGCAACTACTGTCCGCTTTTCAATTTCCCGTTATGTCGCATTTCGCCTAACCAAGCTAAATCATTTTTCATTTTTTTATATTAACCTTCGAAGTGCATTAAGCTGGCAATACAGGCTGACCTCTGCTGAGATTTCAAAACAACAGTTGCCTGTATAAACCTTCATAGTTCACCGTACAGTTAAGCCGCACTCACACAGGAGTGGGCCAATAATATCCGGTTCTGTCAAGCGGACACAGTAAGGACACAACTTTTTTCTCTTGTAGCTTCCTTAACCTTTTAGTCAGATCCATCTGCGCCAGAGCGTTTTCCAACCGCCCGCGAGAAATTTGTCGTCCTAATAGACCACGTAGAGAACACCCCTGTAGTTACGTGCTCAGTTCATGAACGAGCACGTCTGAGCACTTCCTCGCTCGAACATCTATTGGAATTCGACATTCCGAGCAAGCAAAGTTTCTCAGTTTTCCCAGTTTTAACAAAAAGGGATCGTATAATTATGTGCGAACATGGCTTATATCTTGAGCTCTTTAAAAACTACGCTTACGATCGCTGCTGTCATCCTCTTAGTGCACTGCACAGGCTTGGGCACTAGGTACATTTATCTGCTATTATCCTACTCCAACTAATGCCTGCTGTGCCGACATTTTCCAAGTAAAACCGCCCACTTCCATCTTTTTCCAACCGTCACCTTTTTCTGTAGGTTCTGAATGCGCCACCATCCTCTGCAGACATCGCAACAGGGGAATCTTGGAATCTTCCTTATGTCTTCTAAACATAGAAAAGGCGAGGGCAGGACGAACGCAACACTTGCAACTGAAACATGCGTTTTTTGTTTGCTCATTGAAGGGACACATTTGCAATTCATACAATGGCAAGTATAGCGTCCATCTTGTGCTCACCTTTTCAACGTGATGTTTTAATGCTGCATTATTTGTTGCAAAAATGTCTGACCAATTGGTCCCCCATTCTACGATGTCAGAAAAATATAAAAGAAGTAATTATTGAATCTTTTTCCCGATAATAATTGACAAGCGTTTTCTGCTAACTTGTTTCATCCAGATCATCAATACTATATCGAAGATTATTCAAAAGTAGCAGAACTTGGTATCCGAAATGTCGCTTTCCATAATTAGTGTGCGTTCGACGCCTCCTCTGCTCTTGTCTACCATGAGCGAGCTTGCATGTTTCAGCGGGGTTTCCAATTAAGCGCAGTGTATTTTTTTCTGCTAATCTGAATTGAAGCAGCAAGAGATTGAATGGGCTGAGTACCTTCCTCCAAGAACTGGGCAACTATTGTTTCGCGCTTCTATTGAAGCTGAAATCAGTTTAACTCGTGTTATAGGACCACGTGGAACAGAAGCCCGTTAGCATCCACATAGCCTTCATCTGTGCTTTTTTTTCACAGTTTGTCGAGAATGCCTTGACAACAGAGTTAGATCTTCAAGGCAGTGCCATAATTAAGGTATTCGATCTTCACACTATTCTTCGTGCAGTGCTTTGTTCATTCATGCCGCCGTTGTTCGTGGAGTGCATGCCGAACTGCACTCACCGCCGTTTAACCTTCCTTTCTTTTCTAATTTTTTTTCTCTTATCTAAGTTCTCCTCAACACGAGCTTCAATTGCTGCAAGCGCTGCCACGAAGAGCGGCAGAAACTTTCAAACATTTTGGGCTGTTCCGGCGCAAAGAATTGCGGCGTTAAGTTACACCCCCCCCCCCCCCCTCTACTATATCGCCCATTCCATAGCCCATCTAAATCTCACACCCTCATGCCCACAAGGTTCAAGACTACCTTCATACCTTATTGGCGAACAGGTGAAAGTTGTTTATCTCAGGGCAGTATAATACATAGCAACCTTTGCTAAAAAAAAACATATTGTGCAAGAAAAAGAAAGAGGGAAGAGAAAGGTGACGGGAGGCGGGGGAGGCATTCTCAACCTCCTTTCCTTCTCAGCTTCAAGCAAGCGCTTATATTTCAAAGCTTCTTCTATCCAACGCGCAGACCCAGAATCCCACCTTGAGTGAAATGTCGGGTCGGCAAAGCGACAGACGGAGACACGTCGCCCACACGTGGAGAACAAGTTATGCATACTGAGAGGTGACACCGAACTACGCGGACTTGAGATGCGGCCTACTGCTTGCGCACTGTTGTACGTAAACTACTATGTCACCCGAATCCAGATGCGAGTGACAGTATCTTACCCGTTCGGTGGTCACAGGCGTTTCAATATCCCTGGATTACTGCACCAGATCTACGGACAGTTCTAAAGCTTGGACACTTGGCCGGCTGCACTGCGGATGTCTCTTCGAAAAGACATGCGCTGTTCCCGGGAAAAGGTTGTTTAGGTTTTCTCACAAGAAGCAACTAATATAGGGCTGTGTGACATACGTGTGACGTGCCCTTGAGTTTGACGAACCGCAAAATACAAGGAGCAGCTGTGAGATCATTCGCTCTTTTCATGTACTGTCATTCGTTGTGCCGAATAAGCCTGTCATAGTTCAATACCAAAAACAACAGAAAGAATAAATTCAGGTGCTTCTGCAACAGCTGTCCTGACATGTAAGTATGTTAACACCATTTATAGGCGCTGGACGACAGGATCGCAGCTTGAAAAATGTACAGTACGTGTGTGAAAGAACGGCTAGATAAATGCTGAGTTCTAAATCAGCTCCAAGGTTTGCAGTTAAGCGATATAATCAGGTTTGTAATGTTTGCTACCTTATGTTACGTGAATACTGAAATGGAGCAATTCATAATACGACAGAACAACATCGGGTGGGATGCGTTGGCACGTGCTGCTTGTATATTTCCAGCCACTTATATTCGCCCTGTCTAGGACTAGTTTTGAACTATGAGTACAGAAAGGTGGACACTTGCGTCTACTTACAAATCGAGCCAGAAGGCAGTATTGCAAACATTTCGACTCCCTTGGGGCCCTAATTTCAACAAGCGAGAAACATGACCTACTGTTACCGAGAAAGGCATATATAGGATTTACAGCAGTGTTTTGGTTTTTTTATGGCGCTGTAGTAACTTTACTGTCTACTTACTCACTTATGGAATCGAAGTGAACAAAACAGCCAAAATTTGTCACCTACATTTCTCAGCTAGTGACGTCCTTAGGCACCACTAAAGTAATAACGTGCGTGAGAGATTTCACCGCTCTCTGAAGAAACAGTAAACGTCATGTGGATCTCTGCCTAGGTTGTTTAATGTGCAGGTAGACACAAAAGTTTTTTAACTACCAAGTATTTGCCAGTCTGGTCATTTAAACGGGGACTAAAGCGTGTTCACTGCACTTCGCTGCTGTGCCTGCACAATGCAACCCACCAGGTGGCGCGCAGATTCAGCTTTTTCACAGTTTCCACGTTCCGAAAACTACTATCGGCATCTCTGCGTCAAACCATCGTGCAGTTTTAGCACAACCACGATAAAACACAGACATAACAAAGCGGCGTTTCTTCGTGCGTTTGCGATTCACTGTTGATCTCAGAACTGTTAAGAGACCGTGGAGCTGACGTAGCGTGCAATCGTAAAGCAGTATTTGAGGAAGAGGACAAGTTACGGTATCCAACGAACCTTGTTCGCTCCACTATCAGCATTCGGTTCACCTGCGCAACTGCCCACCGGTTTCTTTAACGACGAGTCTTGCACATTTCCTTGTTTAGGAAAGGTTACCAGTGCAGACTTCGCTTGCTAAAAGAACACTGACTAGGGAGATCTTGGGCAACTTTTGTTGAGCTAGTGATCTCACTAAAAGGATGGTTGCTTGCTGCCAACCTTACACTAAGGCAGGTGAATTATTCTAATCTTTCTTCATGTTATCGAAGCCCAATCTCACCCTAACATACTGACTGCTAAGATCATGTCTGGGATCAGGGCTCCGCCTATAATGATCATTTCTTAAGAGAGCTGGACAGCGCTTCCGGAGTAGCTTTCCTGATATTTTAAAAGCAATGGCGGTCAAATGGCAACCGAGTCCATTTCGTGCAGCTATGGAACAGTATGCACATGGTGATGCCAATATAAGCAGACTCGCGTGACGTATTTGCCCTATCGGTCACCTTGGCTGCTCCATTTCCGCCTTCAGCGGCTCGTCGTCTCCAGCTCTTAGCAAATGATTCGACCAAGAGAACGCTCCCTGCTCCAGCTGCAACCGCACACACACTAAGGAGCTGTGCCCGGGTAGTGGTACCGAAGCACACATGCGTACTAGCCTTCGTCGATTGCTTTTCTTGCGAGGAGTTGACCGAAACATGCGAGCTTCATCAAGACGACGCGAGTAAGAAAGCGCAAAGGATGCCGGGTACTTTCTTCACCGGCTGCGAACAAGCGCCCCCGGTTGGCTTCGGTCGGAGCACGAGTCACTCAAACATCGATTCGAGGTGAGTGCTCTCCGGCAAAATTCGATGTTCTGCCGTGGAGCGCGGAATCGCTCCGTATGTGCCTTTGGAATTCACCGTCATACAAAGGACATGGCACTATTGCGCTGCAGAGCTGCACTATGATGCAAGTGCTCTTTCTAACACTGGCCACGAGGTTGACGAATTCCGGAAGAGCGCTAAAAATGCGTGCACCTGTAATCGGTTTCGATCCGAGGAGTATTACGCAGCCCGGGAAATTCACCCTGATTTCAACTCACTCGCAGCGAAAGCAGCGGGCATCGTTCCCTCAGCCGGAACCCCGCTCAACAACCTTGCGCAATGCAAGCAACAAGACGAGGCTGCTATTCCACGACATCGAATGCTCCGTTCTGGTGAGCACTGGGGGAACGCGTAAAAGCTTAATGAAGAGACAAAAAAATTGGCTGTGGTTTAGCTCTGGTTAACCCTAGTTTAATTGCGAAAGCTTCGTTTCCTCGGCACTTCGTCTACGCAGTGTTTCATTCAGACGCTCTCGAGAAGTCAAACCGGTCTCTTCCGCAGTTGAAGAGTCACTCCGGGACGAGGCATGACTTCTAGCCGCATCTTCGTTACGACCCTTCTCGAGTCGTGCGGCGCGTTCTTTTGGCGTCTCTTGAGTGTTGCGTCTCCTTCGCGCTCTCTATAACGACTACAATACACTGAGGCGAAGCGCATATAAATATATATATATATATATATATATATATATATATATATATATATATATATATATATATATACACATATACACCCCGCGAGGCGACACCTTCTCTCCCTCTACCCCAGCGGAGCGCATCTGGTGGAACGAGCGGCAACGGCAGCGGCGTCGACGGCGGCGCCATCTGTTGGAGCGCGACTGCGGCGTTGCTAGGCAACGGCGGCTCAAGGCCGTTCGTCGGCCACGGCATACGACATACGGCTGAAGTGCGACCACGCGACGAGCCGAAATGGCTCGCTGGCTGGCGTAGTGTTGCTTTCGCAAAAAAAAAAAACGAAATGTATTCTGCAAGGCATACAGAGAGAGAGCAACGCTCTGTGTCGCGAGAAATGTAGGCGACAGACTGGACACAACTAAAACGAGAATTGCTACCACGGCAAGAAGCGCGCGTCAACTGTAAAAAGTTAAAAAGTAAGCCGGATGTTTCAGCTCCGCGTAGTCGTAAAGTAGTAATGATGAAAATTTGCATATTATCTCGTGGTCTGTATACTACATGACTTTCCACAATGAGGCGTTAAATGGGGACTGGCGAGGCTTGTTCGTCGCATACCATTAGCATAACGCGTACCAGATGCAAGCTTGTGTCGCAAGCTGAATGCATTCCACGGTCGTCACTCAGAGGTTAACAAGGGCATTCGAAGCTGGCTTTGCTTTACTGTATTCCTTCCAGCTCTTTTGCGTAAAAGATAGGGGCACTGAAGCTTCTCTAAAGATATTTTTCCGGAATGTAGAATCCAAGGCGTTTTGTAAGTACCGCGTTACTAAAACAGCATTCTCGATAAGATTGAAGTGAACAAAGTAGTGGTCTTGTGCGCGTCGAATCATTGCAGCGGTATTTTTTTTATCGCGAATGACAACGTCCGCATTTCTATTATGTATTGCAGAGGCACCTAGGAGAATGGGGTCAGGTTTCTTTGGGCCAACCAGACATGAATCGTCTGATAAATAAGATTCCGAAACACATTTTTCCAGACCTGTGGCAACCACCTTAACCAATAATTAGGTTATAATAAGGAATGGAAGAATGGTTACCTACAGAAAACGCGATGTGAGACAGTGTTACGACCATATAAGCAAAGATTCTGACTGAAAACTTTAACAAATCCACAAGAAAGATGTGCCGCTTGAGTGTCCATAAAAAAATGTGGCTGCAAGCATAATTTACAGGCTTCTTTTTCCGTATTTTCGCCTATTTTAGCCGATGCGGTGGCTCAGTGGTTATGGTGCATGGCTGCTGACCCAAAAGACGCGGATTTGATCCCGGCCCCGGCGGTCGCATTTTAATGAAGGGGAGACGCTAAAGGCCCGTACACTGTGCGACGTCAGTGTACGTTAAAGATCCTCAAGTGGTAGAGATTATTCCGGGCCTTCCACCACGGCGTCCCTCATAGCCTGATTCGCTCTGGGGCGTTGAAACATATAAAACCGAAACCAATCCACCTGTTTTATTTTTATGTATAACTAACTGATCTAGTGAAATGGCATAATCTTTTTAACACTTTCAAAAGCGCTGCGACAGGGGACACCAAGAGAAAGAAAGAAAACAAAGGACAAGCGCTACTATCAACTGAAGTTTATTGGAAAAAACACAAAAGGTTAAATAGCTCATACGAGCCAGCCAGCAGAACATGCGCCGGCCCCCAAAATGACAAAACGAATCACTGTGTTGAGTTAAGATACCGAATTTCACAAACGTTGATTACAACAGATGGTGTGCTGATGCACATGTCGGGGTTTTTGTGAAAATGAAATGCCTCAGATAATTCCCTTGTTAGCTGATTGGAATGCCTGTACAGAATTTTTGTACTATTGAACAGAGGTACACATGCATTTTTGTCCAACGGGTTAGAATTGTTAAGTTCGCAGTCTCTGTAATGCAGGGCCAAATTAGAGGAAGGAGAGAAGGAGAAGAAGGGCATAATCTTGCTGACGTTGTTTAAGGAAATTGCACTGTATACGTTGTTCGCCGGATATCTGAGTGCCATTGTGTGCTTTGTTAACTCTACGTTAGTACCGCATTTCGTTTTGAACACTTTTATGTACATTTTGTGCGGGAAGTTCCAATTTAGTCTCCGACTACGGGATGTCCTCCTGAGTGCATATTGTGTGTAACACGCTCGAGCACTGAAGAACAATTATTCTGATTCTATTCTGACTTAGATTAAAAAAAAAATAAAACACCATCAGATTAAGTCTAAATCAAATAAACGTTCGCTTCTAAACAGGAGTTAAAAATTAAACTGCCCTTGGTTTACTGGGTAATTTCGCAGTAAGAAACGGGTTGTGTACCAATCATAGTATGTATAGAACGCGGCTAAAAACGGTACGTTTCAGGCCGGCTACACCTGTCGCGAAGGCGTGCACGATCTCTATATGCATTGCACCAGTAAATGCCTATAGTTTGAAAAATCGAGTTGAGATCTATGAATGATTTCAGAAAATTCCGCGTCAAGGTTTTTCGCGTCCTTTGTTTGTACGAATCTCCTGATGGCAGTTCTCATATATACTTTCCAGTGTGTTCTTCTCTTTTTCATTTTGATCTCCACTGTTTTCCAGCTCAGACTATTCTACTTCCAGCCTCGTTCCTTAGGGCTGTGGGCAGAACTACTACTTGCATGTCTGTTTTTTGTGTGCAAGCGTGGCGGCCACCGATAAGCTAAAGGAAATATAAAGTTATGCTCTGTTTGCGCCTCACAAGAACTTTGCCTGTAGTCCTGCTTATAACCACGGATCCTTGGCTGATGACTGTACGTCGGTCGGACTTTCTGAAGTTTTGAGAGCTGATAACTTGAAATAACATGACCCCTAGCAGCTTTTAGATGTCAAACTATATATCATAATATTATAGAGAGAAACATTTCAGAAACATCTTAACATTTCTTTCATAAGAGGCAGACGTACGATCAAAAGAAAACTAACGCCCCCCCCCCCCCCCCCCCGCCTCTCCCTCTTTCTTTTAAACGTCCTATTGACCATTTCCTAATTTGTTCAGGAATAGAAACTGTGTTTTTAGTTCCTTTTCTGTTTGCGACGCAATCCACTTAAGTGGGTTTCTTCTCTGGACTGCGGCGGGTAAGTGGATTGACCCGTTCGTCGGGTTTAAAGCTAACCAAATTACAGGCGCGATATGCAGATCACGTTAACCAGAAAGCACTCTAAACCACTCAAGGTTCTGAGCCTTTCATAACTTCTTAAGTTAAAAGAATAGAGCGTGGTTTGCAACAATGAGACCAAAGCGTGCGCTGGCCGGGTATTATTTCTTTAGTTTAAGTTTTGTATGCGGGACAAAAATTGCTGCACTTGCATTCTCGCGCTTTCAGTATTACCGCTATATTTTGTACCTGTCAAATTTACCTTTTTTGTTGAGAGCTTCTAAGCTTTTGGCTAGCACCGCAAAAATATACACTCCGTCCTTAAATGCTGTCCTTTTATTATAGTTTATATTGCAAAAAAAGTTTAACTATGGCTTCAAAGGGATAAATTTCAGCGCGCGTTTAAGACAGCCCTGCTAGCTTGTGTCCTAACCAACCCCCGGTTGCACAAATTATACTGCTGGAAATTATTGTTGGCATCAGGAAATGCGGTAAGGGTGGGGTAAGGTTAGTGTGTGTACAATATGGTAGCATACGCGTTATGGTACCAGAAATGGTAAGCGGTAAAGCTTAAAGGCGTTTTGGCACGACCGTTTCCGTTAGTGGCTTATCGTCAAGACGCTCCAATTCAACGAAGTGGGACAATCAACCTGCGCTGTATCCACGGCACCGAAGGCGATAACGGTCGATGCTTTCTTGGCGATTTGAGTCGTTGCTGCGCTGCAGTAGTCTACACGAATTCAATGCGGAAAAATTAAGCCTTAATAAAAGAGCCAAGCCACGTGAACCGCGTATAGGACACAAAGCATGGCAAGCTTTCGACCGTAAGAGCAAATTGCTCTGAACTGAATTTCGGCGCCGATTACCGAGGTTAATTCGGCGACCCGGTCACAGAACGGAACCCGCGCCTTCCACCTCCTCACCCCTACACTTTCTCCGCGCGCGCGGTCCTTTGTGAAAGACAGCGCTCGCGGTTTTTACTGCCTGGCGTAACGGTTTCGTTCACTGCGCACTGCCCAGCCGCTCTTATATACGCAGTCGCGGAAATCCACTTTCCTCCCTCCAATTCACACAGCTGTGTTTTCCTTCCCCATGTGGATGTGATATACGCTGCCGTCTCTCTTTTCGCGCCTTCTGAAGGGTGGTGTCTATGTGTGTAAGGTGCCAAGTCTACGCCTTCACACGCCAGCAGGAGGAAGTGGGCAGTCGTGGGCCAGACCAGGCCAGCAGTGGAGCGGCGTCGCTCGCAGTGCCTGTGTTGCAGTCAGTGCATAGCCGCTAAAACAGACTGCAGGTGTGCGCGTGTGAAGTGGTCGTGTGTGTTCCGGACATGAGGTGGTGTGGCTTCGTGTGTGAGAGACTGCGGCCTTGAGTGAACGCTGAAAACCTTACCGCGACAAGGCCAGTGCGGACATCGAGGAGTCGTCGTTTTTTTTTTTTCCTTTTCGTTTGATCACTGATTTCATTTTTCGCGTTTGATATCTGACGATCGACGTGTTTATTGGTGCAGAAGACCACCAAGGAGAGCCGCAGACTGATGATGCCAACGGTCGCTGTATGTTGGGATCGCCTGCGATGGCATATCAAAATATTAGATGTAAGGTATTCTGTTCTCGTAATGTTATATGAAGATCCAGAAGGCAGGTACAATTCCGGAAAGTAGGGTATAAGCTAGGCGTTCCCAAACACAGCTATTTTTAATGATGCATAATGATCTGTTTAGTTCAATCTTTGTGCATTGAAATCAATGTTGGCATATTTTACTCATCTGTCATCAGGGAATATTAAGTCTGAAAAAGATTCTCAACATATCGAGAGACGAGAGTCGTCACGGCAAGGAATAATGTTACGAAACTATGTGGACGTTAAATATACATCGGGGAGCCTTTCGTGGACGAGAAAAATCCTTGCTACCGAAAAGTAGTCTAAGTAGTTTGAGGAAATGCGCAGAGCAATCGCCTATTTTCAGGCCCTCTAAAGAGACAGCTTTCCTAACTGGTTCATTAGACTCCCGGTATTCATGCGTCGATTTTGGACGGCTGTCCTGGCTTAATGTTAGAGACGATCTGGGAAGATGTGCTGGAGGACTTCAGCTTTTCGCCGGGTTACGAGGCAGTCGAAGACTTCGAGGACGACTTTACGCTTTGCGTCAGAACTTCGGCGTACGACCAGGCGTCTCTCGACTTCAGCTTCACGCTACCCCGCACGCCGGATGGTGAGTTTTTTTCCCGCGCGAAATCTTACCGGAAATCAGATACGACCGTCAATACAGTAGGAGGTTGCTTTTACCTGCTATTTATTGCAGCGGCTTTCGCTGCATTAGCCTGCTTCCCCATGTTTCATGTCGTCATTGGTGTTGCAGCACGCCTGATTACAGAGCAAAGATAAACTATATATATATATATATATATATATATATATATATATATATATATATATATATATATATATATATATATATATATATTTATGAAGGGGGCCAACAGTCACCGAAACCAAGGTGCATAGGGGAACGTTAATTTTTTTTTTTAAATGTGTTATGATTATGAGTGGGATAATAATACTTAGATTAATAAATTGCTTAAAGAAAATAACTTATAAAGCAGCAGAAAAAACAACCGAAAAAACAACCATGCCGCCGGTGGGATCCGAACCCACGACCTCCGAATATCGCGTCCGGTGCTCTTACCAACTGAGCTACGGCGACGGCTGTCCAATCTGCTGCTCTCGTGGGTATTTATGTTTACTAGGTGTAAGCGAGCCTTGAGAGTGTTCACCAGCGCCACCCTCGACCATAGCGGCGGACGTAGCACGTCCTGTAATACCGCGAGCGTGACGTAGAACGTCAACTAACGGTGAAGGCGGAAACTGTGCGAGAGCCCTCTTATGCTACCTATGGCATCAAGACTGCCAGAACCGAGACCCTCGTTAAGCTATTAGCAGACAAGTTAAAGGAAATGAGGGGCCCGTTTGACAAATTTATGAAGGGGGCCAACAGTCACCGAAACCAAGGTGCATAGGGGAACGTTAATTTTTTTTTTTAAATGTGTTATGATTATGAGTGGGATAATAATACTTAGATTAATAAATTGCTTAAAGAAAATAACTTATAAAGCAGCAGAAAAAACAACCATGCCGCCGGTGGGATCCGAACCCACGACCTCCGAATATCGCGTCCGGTGCTCTTACCAACTGAGCTACGGCGACGGCTGTCCAATCTGCTGCTCTCGTGGGTATTTATGTTTACTAGGTGTAAGCGAGCCTTGAGAGTGTTCACCAGCGCCACCCTCGACCATAGCGGCGGACGTAGCACGTCCTGTAATACCGCGAGCGTGACGTAGAACGTCAACTAACGGTGAAGGCGGAAACTGTGCGAGAGCCCTCTTATGCTACCTATGGCATCAAGACTGCCAGAACCGAGACCCTCGTTAAGCTATTAGCAGACAAGTTATATATATACATAAAAAGCCACCTACCCTGATTTTCGCTAGCCCGGACCGTGGTGCACAGTATACATCAACTCTGCCACGATTCGGTCCAGTCATTCCAGGCTAGTGTGGCTATTTCTCTTTATATGGTCGAGTTCACTGGAACTCATTATAACTCTTGACATAAACACAATCGTCGTAACGTCATGCCGAGTGTTATAGTTACGGTAATCACCTCGCAAACTAGCTAGTGCCTATCGATCTTCCTACGCAAAGGGTAAGCGGCTCAAATTTTAAAATTTTTATTCAGTCAGTTACGTTGCTGGCCGCCTAAACGGCGTATAGGGATTAATATTTGTTATGCAAAGAAACTCAAATTTAGCCACGTTGGTTGTATTATAGATGTTATTTATCTCAGAAGTGGATTTCTATCAACCGTGCGATCACACTGGTCGCTTGAGACCAGGCCCACATAAAATCAACGCAGAATATTACAATGACACCATGAGGTACATAACTGGTAACAGTCCCAAATGTTGTCGAAGGCTACATTTCAGACTGGTTTGAAGTTATAAGCACCTTTCAAAGACTGCAGGAGTCCACCAAAGAAACGGTTTCAGCGTTAACATGAGGTATACAGTAAATGACTGCAGCCACAAACTCTGTCAAAAGCTCTGAGAATCTTTTTTTTTCACACGCTTCCTTGCCTAATTTGCTTGAATGTCGCACTCGACGCAGCATCAAGCAAATCTAATATTGCCAATCAGTAATTTTATGAAGCTATGATGTTTTTCTCGTCAAATGGTGCTGGCAACCTTAGAGTCGAAGGAAGCAGCACATTTATTAGGAGATCACATGAAAGAACATTGGCTCTTTTAAGCCATGATATGAACGCATGTACGATCGTTCGTATCCATTGGCGATAAATGCTGGGAACAACTTATCATTTTCCGCAATCAGTGCAGCACACCAGATGAGACTTTAGGAATTAATGCGTTGTAACTGTCACACCTGGTCTTTTTCCGTCCTCGCCATATTTTCCAGCATTCACCACATAACACTTCTTAACTCGTTTTCCGAACCCGATTCTTGAGTATCTTTTTTGTCCTTCTGTTTGATGGCAGGTGCGCTTTGTTTTTGTTTCCCAACTTTGGCTGATATTTTGCCACTGTTCGCGCACACGTCGCTCCTATAGTACACGGTGCCTCTCTTATTGCACTTCATCAGGTATGCTTTCACCAGATTCTTTTTGTGAAGCTTTACTACTTCATGCACTACGTACTGCTCTCAAATTTTCCGATAAGTTACAATACATGGCGTCCCACATTAAGATTACATAAAAGAAGCCAGGTTTCGTGAATTACCTCCAAGAAACTTGGCACAGTGGTTTGTGCAGCGTTCACTCTCAAGACCTCTTCAGAGAAAAGCATGCTTCTTTTTCTGCAGCACTACCTGAGTTTCCAGATAAAATGTCACTTTCGCGCAGGACCGTAGCTAAGGAAAATAACCTACGCTTGAACGGCTTCGCCCCCGAGTAATCTTTTTTTCTTCTTCAGCATTGAATTCCAAAAATCCCTCATTTCCAGGGATTTAGAGCAGATGGCGAATTTCGTCTCAAGAAAAAACTGCGAGGGTGGAAACACTGACATAAGCTTCAGCGTCAAGGTCTCTTTTTGGGGTCATTTGTGCTTGTCTCAGCTTCTTTCCTGTCCTTCGGAGACAGGCCTTGCTTGTGGGCCGGCCGCTTCAAAATTTAATCTAGTTCACCAAGCTTTAACTCTTCTGTCCCGACATTGCCTTTGCTTTGAAGACCGGCCGCCATTTTCCACTCTTCAATTTCCCAATTCCTTTCGTTCCTGTTTTTCTCTTCCCTACCTTCCAGGGGCACCTTGCTGCCCATACAAGGTGACCCTTCTCCGCTTCTACAGCCACTAATGCCTCTATAAGTCGTCGTAGTTCTTCGTACGATTAAGCCGCACTGAGGGAAGAGTGGGGCAATAACTTCGCTCTCTGTCAAAGGAACAGAATCTCTC
Source organism: Amblyomma americanum (assembly GCF_052857255.1). Classification (NCBI taxonomy): domain Eukaryota; kingdom Metazoa; phylum Arthropoda; class Arachnida; order Ixodida; family Ixodidae; genus Amblyomma; species Amblyomma americanum. Next base: position 203,703,303 of record NC_135499.1, read on the forward strand.
TAAGAATTCCTTCGCTTGCCTCAGTTCCATAAAAAATGGTCAAACGCATTCACTACTGAACACCGGTGAGCCACTTCGCGAAAATGTTCTAATTACAGCATGCGTCCAGGATTTTCCAGATGTCAAGTTCAGCCTCCGCTGCAATTCTGAGCTATTTTATAAACTCCCGCACACACAAACACGCATACACATGCCTGCAGCAGCGATCGAAGAGCCGTCGAAATTGAGTATGAAATGCAAGCAGTTTCTACTTCTAAACCAGCTCTGCTCAACTCCCCTCTCCTAAGGTGGAAGTTTTTGAAGTTGAAATTTTATTGTCAGTTTCCCTGTACTACAAGAAACTAAGCATTCCCGAATAGAAGGTGCTTTCTTGCACCTGGCTGGATTCAGGTGCGCACAATCTGTACACGGAAAAAACAGCGCCATACATTTCAAACATGGATAATTCGTTTTTATCCTAAGGAATACAGAGTAAAATAAAACAAAACGGCAAACACTCAAAACAAAATTCCTAACGTTGACGATAGTCTTTTCTCGGAACACAAAATAAAACTTAGCACATGGGCTAAAAAAAAAACTACATGTCACACTCGTTCACTCTAGACAAAAGGTTTCTCTTCTGAAATTGAACAAAAAAAAACTATTTCAGTGCAAGCATCCTTCATTGTACATGAATGTAGTTCATTTATGTTAATAAGATCCTTTTTTTGTTCACAAGCCTAGGTATTTGAGATTTTAGACTTTGCACATCATAACTAATCCGCAACTTAGGTAGCCTGCAATGTTTTTTTTTTTCTGAGAACAAAATTCTCATTAATGACCATATACACTTGTTCAAAATTTTCATGATTCTTTCTTATTTCAGTATATTCATAAGTCGCAGACTTGTTCTCATGAAGCTAGTATACCCCCTGTACTCCGTAAATGTCTTGTAGAAACGGCTTGCTTTCGCTATATTTAAAGCATTCTAGGGTTCGAACTGACTTCTTTTGTGGGATAAACATGTTGGTCGTAGTAGTGCCCCATATCAGAAGGCAGTAGTATATATAAAAGTGAATTGCTGAAAAGCAATTAAGTGTTCTAAGTTTGTCAGGAATTCGGTCTCTTATTTTCCATAATGCTTCCACAAATCTAGATATTTTTTAAATTTCAGGCAAAGAATATCTGTGTTCCACGAGAGGTGCTCATGAAAAAACACCTATAAATTTAAGATAATCTGTGCGCTCTGTCCCGTCACTTCGTGCAAAGAAAAATTTTTTGTGTTACAGGCACTGGAAGTTATATATCTTGTTTTATTTTTGTTAAGCTCTAACTCATTTGCAGTTAGCCATTCGGACAGTTCACGTAGCCAACTATTCGCGTCTGTTTCCAGTTTTTTTTTTATTCGAGATGTTTGCCATTGACTTTCTCAAAGAATGTCACCACAGCCACCATCATACGTCTAATTTTACGCGGCATTTATAGTGACCTATGACATCCAAAAAAAGAAAAAAAATTCAATGTAGTCGCTTGTATTTTGCTATTTTCGGCATACGAAAATAATCTCGACGATGGTAACAACAGTCTGCTGGATGGTAGGGTTTTATTTTGCCGTTTAACTGAGTTTAACTGAATCAGCGTTTCCGTCAACGTTTTTGTGAAAAGGGGAGGGGGTTATTACGGGGCATATTTATTCACTTTTTCGAACAGCACCTTGCGGCAGCTAAAATGTCTCTTTTTTATTCTTTAATAAACACTGTTCTTTTAGTTAACCATCCTAATCAACTTTCTTGGGCTATTCTGCAAAAATAAAGAGATTAGGCGGGCGTAGCTATTTTTCCCAGGTGCCATATTATGTTTCTTGCTATAAAAATTTTTTCCCGCAAATAATATGCACTCTAAACTCTACCTGTATGGCTAAAATGCTTTCTTTAAGAAAGCTGACTTTGCTTGCCGGTAACGTACTTTTGGACTCCAAGGTAGTCAGGAAAAAACGCGCCCTGTGACTTCCTAACATTTCTAAACTAATCTCGCAACTTTGACAGTGGTGGAGTCGCTTACGCGTTGATAATTAGGCTACACAGCACCAGTAATCTCGGCCCCGGATATTGCTTTTCATGTGCTAGAAATATCAGGTCCATGCTTTCCGGGAACCTAATGAGCTGCTTCCTTACGCGAGACAATCCGTTGTTGTTGTTTTCCTCTACACAGAAGTATTTTCCCGAAGCATATTTTTCATCTTCGTTACGACTTTCATGGCGGAAACGTTTTTGAGTTTTCAATTTTAGAATTTGCATTCTTCAACGCCTGTTGCAACCGCCAAGAACGACGATAGTCTGTTTAATATCGCGTGTTGCCGGTCCTAAATATTACCTCTTTTTTGTTTCATTCAAGTGTTTTACCCTAAATCGCATAAGATTATTAGAGAAAGGAGTAATGCCAAAAATATACAAACATATTAAAAGAACCGAAACAAACAAAATGCAAACAGGAAATCTGCTGCAGGCAAAATAATACAAAAGCACGAAACAAAACAAAATACAAACAGAAATATGATGTTAATCTAAAACTGGTCACTATAAGAAAAGGGTGACATGGAAGATTGTGTAAAAGAACAAGATCTGCACTTGACCGGACATCTTGCGGAAGGCGGTTTCAGTCAGGGGATGAATGCATAAAATGAGTTGCTGATAGAAGTTACAATATGAACTTTAAGAACGTGATCAATAATACGATGACATAGAAAATAGAAGAGTGATGAATTTGCGATTTAGTTCGGGATGCGCGTTAGTATTACTGGAACGCCACCAGTATATACAAATAAAAAGATTAGTCTGGTTAATTGAGGCACTCTTCAAGCAAATCTTTATTTTAAAAAAGTTGTGATTTATTTAAAGGTGAACGCAACTACTACTTATGACCTCTAGCCTGTACCTACTTATTAACAGAGAAAAAGATCCTCGGTCCGTGGCCACAGCAGTCGACTGTCCTCAAGGCATACAAGGCACTCTTTGCCTACTTGAGAGCAACTGGATTGAGTGACAAATTGTGACAGCGTTGTGTGTGTGTGTGTGTGTGTGTGTGTGTGTGTGTGTGTGCGTGCGTGCGTGCGTGCGTGCGTGCGTGCGTGCGTGCGTGCGTGCGTGCGTGCGTGCGTGCGTGCGTGTGTGCGTGTGTGCGTGCGTGTGTGTGTGTGTGTGTGTGTGTGTGTGTGTGTGTGTGTGTGTGTGTGTGTGTGTGTGTGTGTGTGTGTGTGTGTGTGTGTGTGTGTGTGTGTGTGTGTGTGTGTGTGTGTGTGTGTGTGTGTGTGTGTGTGTGTGTGTGTGTGTGTGTGTGTGTGTGTGTGTGTGTGTGTGTGTGTGTGTGTGTGTGTGTGTGTGTGTGTGTGTGTGTGTGTGTGTGTGTGTGTGTGTGTGTGTGTGTGTGTGTGTGTGTGTGTGTGTGTGTGTGTGTGTGTGTGTGTGTGTGTGTGTGTGTGTGTGTGTGTGTGTGTGTGTGTGTGTGTGTGTGTGTGTGTGTGTGTGTGTGTGTGTGTGTGTGTGTGTGTGTGTGTGTGTGTGTGTGTGTGTGTGTGTGTGTGTGTGTGTGTGTGTGTGTGTGTGTGTGTGTGTGTGTGTGTGTGTTATGCCTTTTTCCCCTTCTCTCTTCCTCCTTTTAGCCCCCTAATCCCTCTTCCCCAGTGCAGGGTAGCCAACCGGAACCCCCTTTCTGGTTAACATCCCTGTCTTTCCCTCCTCCTCTTTATCTATCTATATGTCTTACTCGAAATGTACACTTCACCATGGGGGATTTCACAAAACATCGTACTAACACCATTCCCACCTAGAGTTGTTAATCAAATCGTTATCACCCTACCATTTTCCATCCGTCCTGGTTAGCTTAGTTGTGAGATTGGCTGCTCCGGAAAGGCGGTGGTCAGGTGTTCGATCCCCAGAAAGGAAGAATTTTTCTTCCACCACGAAGTTTCCGTGGAAGCGGTTCAGCTTTCCTTTGTATCCGTATGGCTGCGTTTCGGTGGATGCTTATAAGTAGTTACTCTGTAATATTTACGACATGCTCACAACTGCAAGGTGAGCACTTCTTTGTTTTCAATCTAACTGAAGCTGCCTTGTTTTCAATGTTTCGTGCAACGGAAAAGCACGGTTTAACTGCACAGAGAACATTTTCCACCGAAGGTTGCCTGTGCTACAGACGCGTGATTTCAAGCACCGTTACACCGAAACGCGTAGACGGGCATCCGGACAGCATGCAGCGGTTGAGATTACCACGAACTTTAGTGAAAGAGAGTTTCGCGCCGCAAAAAAGCGCTCAGTGACAGCCGTGAAACGCCTAGGCGGTTTTACGCCGGTTTAGGAACTGAAAGAGGACACCCTGTCTGCCTCGAGCGAGTGTGTACAAGCAAAAAAAGCGGAAAAACCGGGCGAATGCATGTGCGAAGATCGACGTGCCGCAGTCTGAGTTTTCCGCCGAAACTTCCGGCCACAGAAGCAGCGATAGGGCGCCAAGCGTTGTCGTGCTCGCGCCAATGAAAACTCCAACGCATGCACAATGCGCAAAGGCCAGGTGCAATGCTGTCCCGCCGAGTTTCTAAGCTTGTTTCAGCTGCCGCCTTCCCGTAAGTTTTTAAGGCGGCCTCGGTGTTCATTCCGTGCTGTCGTTTCTTCCTGTTCTTACACTCGATCAGTGTTTGGATGCATCAGGAATACGAATTCAATACAGCTGAAGTACGCGCGGCACCATGATAAATAACTGCTGTAATCGATCTATTTTTGGTTGCTTGAAAAACATTGAGCGCACTTGGAATTTTACTTGGACACTCAAGTGAAAGCGACGCACACCCCAGCATAAACTGACACGACGCTCTGTTGCGGTTTTGGAAGTGTTTGATGATGGTGGTGAATTTTTATGGCGCAAGGACAGCTTTGGCCAAAGAGCGCCATGGCACAACGTCGTTTGTATTTCACAAGGTGGGGTCAAAGACCCATTTCCCAAGCATTTCATCCTAAAGAAGCCGAGCACCAGGCAGGGCAAAAGCTTGTACCCATTGTATCACCGGTGGGTACCCGGCAACACTGGGAAGTACTTACAGTAAATCTACTTATAACAACATGGAAAACACGGGGATATTTTTTTCGAACTATCGGCTGATTGTAGAGGAGTGTGAGCAAAATTTCTTTGCTAGTTATTCTTTGACACTGATAGTGTTAAAAGTAATAACAAAGCAATAACAGCGAGCCGCATATTTCTAGCGATAAGTTTGACCGCTGGTAAAAGTTGGTACTTATCTTCCTATTTCCTCTTGGCAAGACGCAAAAAATAAACGTAATCTTTCATGGAAAACTTCAATACATGCTGTTGCCTTGTGGATCTTTGTAGAGGTAATATTTTTCGAAAAGCAATTTGCGCTTAGCTTAGCTTATGGGTGTTTAGCGTCCCAAAGCGACTCAGGCTATGAGGGACGCCGTAGTGAAGGGCTCGGGAAATTTCAACCACCTTGGGTTCTTTAACGTGCACTGACATCGCACAGTACACGGGCCTCTAGAATTTCACCTCCATCGAAATTCGACCGCCGCGGCCGAGATCAAACCCGCGTCTTTCGGGTCAGCAGCCGAGCGCCGTAACCACTCAGCCACCGCGGCGGCTGACAAAAAGCAATTTTCATATGCTTAGTGGAGTCTAGGATCAGCTTTGTACACTGAGCTTGGAAACATGAAAATTGTGCGCAAAAACTTGTGCGCAAAAAATTTGCGCAAAAAGCGCGAGGCGTTTTGCATGTACTTACTCAGGGAAACGTATGAATTACTCGTCAAAAATTGAGGTTGAGAGAAACGAGGCGAAAAAATTTCACCCTAATCGAGCTGAGGTGTCCGCTACTTTTGCGCGAAACAAATTTTAAGCCAACACCTTTCAGCCAGAACCATATCTTCCTTCATGCGAAACTGTTCCTTAGGGGTAAAACTGCACCACTTTGATCTCTTTTGTCAGATCTTGCGACCGATTTCGGCCTAAATGAAAGGTTCCAGGAGACGAAATAACTGTAGGACCAGTTTCGAAACATTTCGCTCCGATCGAACTGCTTTTCGCATTCAACTGACCCGCTGAAAAACGTACCTCGCTTTCTATTCTTTCGCAATCAGCTCGCTTTGCTCGACTGCCCGAAGTTACCCTCGCAGCTGCCAGCAGGACGGTTCATGACGTAAAGCGATTCGACGACTGCTTCTTATTTCCTTTCGTCATCCGGGTGCTTGCGCTTTCGGGCGGACGGGCAGGCTGCAGCCGCAATGCAATGCCCAGCCGCCGAATGCGGTCTAATCGAAAGACATTACGACATATATATATATATATATATATATATATATATATATATATATATATATATATATATATATATATATATATATATATATATATATATATATATATATATATATATATATATATGTGATATATATATAGATGTTGCCTTTGGAGCAGCTCAGCTGTTTGCGCAACACCTATACTCCTTGGCTAAGGCCTCCGACAACTAACCATAGCAAAAATAGCACAGAAGAGCTCTGTAATGCTTATTGGATGAGAAATAGTCAGAGAAAATATTCTTAAAGCACGAAATGTTTGTAAGCCGAAGCAAGCATGCCTCGAGATACTCGAAGAGCGTCATAACAGCGTGCGCTACCTAAATTCCATTTTCCTCCCTTATTATATTACCACTCTTATATTCTTATATCCACACAGTGGTGGAAAGTTGAGAGAACTGTAAAAAAAATTATTACTGTGTGCATGCGAGCTGAAAAGCTCAGGGATATTTCTGTGCCGTTTACAATAGCGTCGAGACAGTGTTCAATTGAAAGCACATATATTACCTGGGAGCAACATGGCAACGAACGCTTCCGTGACAGAACCGCCAAGTTCTCTCCTACCACTTTTGAACACTCATATACAATGGCAAGGTAACCGAAGACGTTATTCTGACCGCTGCGGAAGTGTACTTCCTGCATCTAGTTCTATGAGAATGCAAATTCGCCCTGGCTATCGCAGCGAGTGATTGTCACGGCTCGGCCCAGAGTGTGCAAGTCAATTTGAGGCCTCTAGCTTGCTCAACCTGCGTTGCTTTCTTTTACCCTCTCCGATGAGATTACACTGTACGCTCGAGATTGAGGCCTTCGTAATCTGCCTCAACTTCGACGTAAACCCACCAACTACCTTCACTAATCGCGCGAGAAAGTAAAGATTCAAACAAACTGGACCAAAAGAAGCTGTTCTTCTCTATTCTAAGATCATCTAGTGTTTCTCCTTTGACTGACAGACCCGCGTCACATATTGCGAGGCTTAGTTCCCTTCGGTGCTGCTTGAAGCACTTCACAAAGTTCCCCGGGGGGTCGTAAACGCGTTTTGGTTGCGAAGGCGGAACTATTTTTGGCCTGGCTGTCCTCATCGAATTAAGCCGTTCAGAGAATAGCACGACGGGCTCATCTCGTAAAGTCTATTCGAGTTCACTCCAGTCTTCGTATCTGACAGCGCTGTTTCCCCTAGCCGCTCGCGCGTGTTGGGGCAGTCTTCCGCGTTCGTTTTAAATTGCGCTGAAGACGGCCCCCCTACTTTCCTGCGCCGGTCCAGTGATCAGATCTTCCGCGGACGTTGGAGAGAGGAGACGCCAGATAAACGAGGAAATTCAGCCCGACGCTTATTTTGACTGGGGATACTCTCCTGCGGCCGCAGTGGAAAAGTGGGTGCGCTATGTATACGCTTGGAACTAGGAGGTTCTTACGTGGAGAAAACACATCGAGAATATGCCGTTGCTATCATTGGAAACGCCTTAGTTTAAAAATTGAGAGAAGCAATTTGGGCTGGGGGGGGGGGGGGGGGAGGGGGGGGGGGGGGTATGCATTCTGACGCTCCATCTTAATAATTATACAAAACGCGTGGTAACGACATGGGAGTGGGAAGGAAGGATACCCGTGTCACGTTTATGTTTTTTTTTATTGTTGTACCGGCGCTCCGGCAGTAGGCCAATCCTCCTCATTTGCCTCCGTTTTCAATCGGCTAAGGTCGTCCGTTTCTGAATGCACAGCTATTCTGGTATAACTAAAGCAAGGCCTATCTCCGACTCGGTTATTGCTGCTCCACTCACGCTCCTTTTCCTCGCAATTTAACCCGCCTTTCGCTCGCGCATAATGAGCGGAAAGACCTTGAGCGGAGAGGGTGTGCAAGGGAGTCTCAAGCTTTCGCGTGTCTTAACCGGAGGTGTGTAGGGCGAGAAGGTAGGTAGCGGACGCCGACGGCCGCAATTATCCCGGGATTAGTGAGCATCCATCCATGACAAGAAATAAAAGGCGGATGTCTGGAGAACTGACACGGAAAAGCTTATCGGCAATGGCGTTAAGCTGCTGTGAGTAGCTTTGCTCGGTGCTGGGGAAAATAATAAACGGTTACCTTGATTCACGCATCAAATGATTAAGACATAAGCAGGAACTGTTTGAAAGAGAAACGCGTGCAATAAAATCCAAATTATGTCCCTCTTAAAGGTGCATGGATGCTGATATGAAGTGCATTACTGAGCGATGTTCACTGCGGTCTCTCTTTTTTTTTTTCGCGCGTATGTGTGTGCGTGTTCATGCAGCTGAAATCCCGGCAAAAGAAAATATCATACGCGAACGAAAACGAGAAATTTACTTTAGACTCTATAGCGCAAGCGGAACAAAAGCTTTGTTCAGCGTTTCGCAACGCATTCTACCAGTGGAACACGCCTTTTGCTCCGCAAAACGCAACACAGCCCGCTAATAACGATCCGTAGAAGGTTTTGTAGTCGCGCTCTTCACCTTTGTAGTGGTGCCTACGCGTTTTTTTTTTTTTCATTTCTACACGTCGGGCGCCAGAACTACGTTCGCCCACAAAACGAGCCGGCATAGCTCGGGCCTCCTCAGCGTTCTTTCAATGTCGTCGTCAACAACTGAGCTCACTGTCGCCAGAGTATAGGAAAGAGGAAGGCATAAACACAGACGACGATGTCTAGAGACAAGTTGACCGCCATTACACCCACTTGAGGAGGGCGTTCAGCTCGTCGCCGCAGTCTCCGGGAGAGAGCCGGCGTAGGCCACGGCGCCGAAGCACGCCGACCCACGCCCCGCACGTGGACGCGGACTCGCCCGCGTGAGCGCAAATGGCGACAGCGACGGCAACTTGGACGAGAGGACTCCTTCTGGGCGAACCGAAGCGCCTAAAATGTCTGAGCGCATTCGCCGTGTGTGCGTGTGTGTACATGTAGCCCGGTTCCTTCGCTGCCTCTTCCCTGGGTCCCTTTCATCGCTGCTGCTTAGCTATCGCCTTCGCCTCGCGAGCGGCGCCCGGATCCCGCCCTCATTACGAGGGTCATCGCCTCCGCCGGGCGTGGACTCGTGGCTCTTAGCCAGGGACTGCACGGCAAGACGCTTTCGGCTCTCTATACGTCTCGATAAAACCATGCAGCGCTTTTCAAGGCAAAGACTTCGCTTCAACCAATCATGTGGCGAGATCGCGAAGTTATGTGCTATAACAAGGATCACTTTTAATCGGTGATCAATCGGCCCCTCACGCTCAGATCAACAATCACCAGCGATACCGGGAAGAAAGCACTAACGTACTTATAACGGTTTTAAAATGTTTGAACATTCGTAGGTTCAACGCCTGGTTAGCTGACGCTAGCTTCAACACCGACAATGCTGCACGGTTTTAATGAGGCAGTGTAAGAAGCCAGTGCGGGGCGCGGTGAGTGCTGCGAGGGAGGGTCGCGCGTGCGACGCCGCATCCCACTGCGGCGCCGGGCGCTGCGGAGGTTCTTGTGATCTCTTGTCGCTCGTGCTTGTGTCCGCCATTTGACTCTCTTCCGCTTCCATGCGTACCTCTCCTGGCCTTTGCCTTTGATGGCCTTTGGACGCGCTTATATTCTCGGGAGCTTGCTCTCGCGATGGCAACGTCGGTCCCCTTATCGCGACCCTTGTGGGCAGGTGCTCGGGAAACGGAGGTTCAAAGTGGCCTAGCTCCGCGCTTGCGAGGTGCCGCTTCTCTGTTCGGTGGCTGTATTTCGCGTTGCTTTTTTGTGGGGCCAGTGATTCGAATAACTTAGTCGACCCTCATTCAGTACAAGGGAACTACTATAAAAAAACACTCAGAAGGTGAGGTGGTGGCCCAACAGTGATACACGAACGCGCACAGCCCACATTTCACGAAAATCGTGCAAGAAAATGCCTCCGTGATTTGAAAATGCGCCCACGCTTACATACAATTTAGAAAACAAACCTTTACCCTTCATCTGAACGTCGCCAGAGAATATGAAATGAAATAGGCTTGTGAGTTTGATGACAGAGATTTAAGAGAGAACAAAAAGGAAAGATTTTGAAAAATGGAGTTTTTTTTAGAAGTTTTACGTCCAGCTTCTTAGCTCCTTAGCTTTAGAATCGATGTGTTAGCCGTACTTGTTTGTTGCATCTGTTACTGAAGCTACGTAGTCTGCTAAAGTCGAGGTTAGAATCTGCCTTGCAGGTCCGCAAAAAGGGGGAGAGATTTCTTGTTGCGGAATTTCGCAACCAGCTTTCTTAATATCGGGCTAGTCCCCGTGGTATTTGGGAACTAGGGTAGCTCAGTGCAGCATTTCGAAGTTCGGGGTTGGTTCTATTGGAAATCAGCAATATCTGCTGCAATATCTGCTAAACTTAACCCCTGAAGGAAAGAATTTTATTGGTCGCGTGACGAACGTAATCTCGTTTTTTTTTCGCTCTCTAGAAATGTGTCTTTAAAGATCCTAGATACCTTGTGAGGATCCACACAGTTATTTTCACTTCATTGGCGAATTACGTCATCAAGAAATTCTCTCGGAGCGCTTAATTAATGCTTTCAGAGAAACATGTTGATTAGCTACTACTTCAGTTTTCATTGCTTCGCTCGTTAAGGCTCACTGTTTTGATATTGAACACTTTGGCAGCCCACCCATTACCTAACAAGCAACAAACTGATATTCTGCTCTCGGGGAGGAAGTTCTTGACTATAGGAAGTCCTTTCACTCAGCCGACCTAACATGTGGAACATGTTTTGGAAACCATCTTTGTTTTGATGTTCTTTCGCTTAATACATGTGTTACAAGAGATGTTTTCACGCAGAGCAAGCATCATCTGAATTTCGTCGATATGCCTATGGAAGAAAAAAGTTGCACAAGCACAAGCACTAACACCAGCATAAGGTAGAAGTGGAAAGCGTCCAAATTCACAAGTACACTTCGTACAAATAGAGTGTGGAAACGAATTTGAAAAAAGGATTCGTGCACTATGCGGTTCAGCCATTCGCCGCACCATTTCTGAGAAGATGACAGGCTTTTATATGCACCTAGTGTCCTCAAGATTTATTCTCATACTTCCTTGTATTTATTAAGAAATGTATCGCAATAAATGTCACTCCGTCCTTTTAAGACAGGAGAAATGACGCGCAGCCACTCAATAACTGTTCTGCAATTTTTTCAGGTCGTTCTCTTTTCAGCAACCGTGACGTTCAAGCTCAGTCCGAATTTGTTCAAGTAAAAGTCACCCGCCGCGGTGGCTCAGTGGTTAGGGCGCTCGACCACTTATCAGGAGTTCCCAGGTTCGAACCCGACCGCGGCGGCTGCGTTTTTATGGAGTAAAAACGCTAAGGCGCCCGTGTGCTGTGCGATATCAGTGCACGTTAAAGATCCCCAGGTGGTCGGAACTATTCCGGAGCCCTCCACTACGTCACCTCTTATTCCTTTATTCTTTCACTCCCTCCTTTATCCCTTCCCTTACGGCGCGGTTGAGGTGTTCAACGATATATGAGACAGATACTGCGCCATTTCCTTTCCACCAAAGATCAATTATTAAGATCAATTATCAAGTAAAAGTCGGAACGTATTGCACAACTGCCGAGTAAAGCCACTCAGTGTATACGGCAATAGAAAAAAATGAGTACGGCGCATACAGCAAGGCCTGAAGGGTTACCGCAAGACAGAGAGAGAGACGGAGTGAGAAAGCAAAGCCGGGGTGGTGAGCCGATTGGCTATCTTGCACTGAGAAAAAGTGAAGAGGAGATATGATGAGGAAAGATGAAAAGCGGAAATAAAGTTAAAGAATGAAAAGGGTACAGGAAGGACGTGCGTGCTACAGAGTGATTACGTATCACGCAACACGACGTCCCCAGGAAGAGGAACGGTACATCTAGAGGATCCAGGGCAGATCGTGGCTGGGGCCACCGTTCGAGGATTCTTATCTCCTCCTTTGAATACTCTCCGCAATATAGCAATGCACGAGAACAGTGGCATACGAGTAAACAAAAACGAAAAATTCTGGCTTGTGCCGAAGCAGGAGGAGAAAAAAACTGCCTCGCGGCAGCCTTTAGGGTTTTCAGCGGGCTGCAATCTTCAGTAGAGTAAATAGATAAAAGGAAGCCCATTATCTGCGGATATTTAAGTCAAGGCATCGTCGAGCGAGGCACGTTTTCGACATTTGAATGTGCTCTCCTGCTCACTTGCAACAGCTTGGTAAAGAGAACTTGAGATAATCTCTCAATTCGCCGAAAAAAAAAAAGAAGAACCGCAGTGACCTACTTTGCGAAAGTGAGTACTGGTTACGCATTCGCTCCGCACAAGCGGCTGCGCGGTCGTTACAGTTGTCGGAGAGATGGTCGTTAGAGCAGCGGTCACCGCACAGTGACTTCCTCCGAATCGGGAGCGTAGGAGTCGCGGCGAAGTGGGGTTCTAACGAAGGGAAAGGCGAGCGGTAAAGCGGGAAGAAAGAAACACAAACAAAAAACAGAGGCACTGTCGTTTGTCAAGCTCGATGTCGTGCTGTCGCGAACATGGAGTTTGTTCAGCCCGGTCCGCTGCATCGAGAGAGGTCGCCGGTGACCCTCCGAGCGATGCTAGAACTATTGAAGCGCGTTTCGCGCGAGTGACAGCTTAATAAATTTCGTTCCTTAGACCCGCGCAGGCGTGAAATCGAACCGGGCACAGTTTAGAGGCAATCGCGACGCGATGCGGGTTTCTGAGAAAAACTAGGTTTCGATCGCCTTTCTGGCGTCTGGGGTACAGAAACGCGGACGCCTAAGGACAAGATGTTGAAGAGTTTCGGACGCGGCTCATGCTGCTGTAGAAGCTTGTGGAATTCGGTGAGTATCAATGGATGTGTGCTTGCCAATCGAGTGAACCTAACTTATCAATCATTAAGGTCCTTAATAACATGGAATATGCATTGGAATATGTCGAAGAATGCTCGAGCTTAGAAATCAAGATAAATGGTGCACTTTCAAAAATACGTATTTTTGAAGAAAATGGCTGGGCATATCTTTATCAAAACTTGTCTATCCTTCCTATCTGTCCTTCCTCTTCTATCGTTGTGTAGGCTTCCGTGCGCGGGGATTGAAATGTAGTCACCAAATGCACAAGACGCTCCAGTAAGTGATGTCTAGAACGGGCTTTTGAGATCCTAAATAAAGCCCAGCGTTCGCAGTTTCTTTATTAAATATGTGCCATGATCTGCGGCGCCTCTCTTCCCTATTTGGAACGGCTCTAAAATCGACGATTTGTACCTTAATTTTCTATCGACTAAGCAAAGCATGAAACACTTAGAAAATTCTCGTTTCTGAAGTTTTAATTTGCAAAGGCACCCGTTTAAAACCTTAAAACCCACCAGTGCCGCCAGTCATCACAATATCACAACTTCAAGTGCCCATAATAATCCTCCCTATCTTCCACTTCGGCGTTTATGCAAAACAGATGGTACAAACGCTCAGGCAGAAAAGCCGACACCGTTAATCTGATGATTCTGCGGAGCACACCATCTTATCTGCCTTCGACGCGGCGCCCTGCAGGCCGTCCCATGCGAGAAGGGAAAGAGTGAAATGACTTGTGACACGAACGGCCTCCTCTATTTTCGGGGACTTAAGCAGCAAGAAATAAGACTGCGTGATAAATACTTTAACACCCTCTCGGTTGCGCCATCCCCGTGAAGCAGAAAGAGATTCTTGTTCTTTAATCCTTCCGGCTTATTTCCCTCTTAACTGAATCCACCCGGCTTTCCAACACACGGGAAGCTCAGCCTTTAAGCTACTGTAAGTTCTTCTTTTCTCGTCGAGTTCCTCGTACCGGCTGATCTCGGATGAAACGAGGTAGTTCGCCCATAAAACTTTGATTTCTCTTACCTGGGGCTTCTGGATAAAGTGCATGAATGAAGACTGACGGGAAGTAAACAAAATCTCGCGCTCATCTCGGTGCTTCCGATAGCAACAGGAAGGATGAAATAAAAATGACGCCCATAGGTGCAAAGGTGCGCTCGTACAAAGCAAACTTTTTTCGCAGTCCCTTTTTTTTCGCTGTATTTTTCCATGCTAAAAATAAATTGATTGATTGATTGATTGATTGATTGATTGATTGATTGATTGATTGATTGATTGATTGATTGATTGAATGAATGAATGTGCGCGCATCCTCGTTGCCCTCGTTTCCTCGCTTAAAAGTTGAAACGCTTGCTGTTTGTGATAGACGCGTCAGTTTTACGGGCTTCTAGCTTCGTATTGGAACGAGTCGAATCGGCTGCTTAGCATTGAGTATTGGGAGTAGTTACCATGAAAGGAGTGTTATCATACTTTATTTTCTTTTATGAGCTTCCACATAATTCATTTTCTTTTCTGCTATCATGAAAAATTACACGAATAATGGTTTACCTGCTGTCAAGAAGAAACTTACTTTAACCTTTGTAATGACAATTCTCTCGGTTTGTAAAGGCACGTTACTGATGAGCAGAGGTGATGCGACATTTTAAAAAGTCATTAGTAGTCAAGACCAGTTACCGCACATGGAGCCCATAATTTCCTTCCTGAAATAGGAAGGAAATTCCGCCGTCCTGAACAATGGTAGCATGGTGCCGGCGCGTAAACTTGATAAAGAACACTGCGCAACCAACCCTAAGAAAAACAAAGTGACGCAGATGCCCGCCAATTCAGCGGGAGTGGGAGCACTCGTAAGTGAATACAAACTTTCGAGTACGAAACCATTGCTGTTAGAAAACAGCACGAGTTGGTGATAATATAGCTCGGATTATAAACATACTGGGGCAGGGCATATTATGCGCAAACCAGGTAGCCAATAGACGTCTAGAGTTTCACAGTGGGTGACGTCATGCAGGGAACGGAAACGCAGCCAAGTACGGCAGAGAATCTAGCCACGTGATGAGGTTTCGAAATTCACAGAAATGGGGCGGCCGGCGCTGGCAAACCATTGACAAGGATAACTTAGCATCACTGAAAGAGGGAATCGCACGTTTTACTAACGGATTTTACCAAGCTTAACTCATCTGTCGATACCGATAATAGTCACCATCATCACAGCTACATTATTATACGTGGTCGTCACTTAGTTCCAATCGTTCAACACGCACCTTGGCCCGAGACTTCTACTATGAATTCAGCCCACAATGTAACTAACGCCTTCGGGGCCACGTCCGCTTCTAAAGAAGGACCTGTTACGCGCGCTCAATAGGGAAACCTAATAGGAAAAGCAGACAAGAAGAGGGCACACTCTGGCAGGCTGGCATACCACGCTCGCGGCCCACGAAAGCGGAAGCGAGCAAACTACAGGCGCACTGCACCCACAGTGGAGGGAGCGATCTTCCGGCACATCACCCAGACGTGTGGGAGACGTGAAGATGCGCGACGGAGGAGGAGGAGGAGGGGGGAGGTGTCTGCACGCGCCTCCTCAGTAGCGTCGGCGGCGGATTCTCCGCAAGGGAATAAAGAACGCCCCGTTCTGAAAGATGGAGCGTGAACCGGCACAGTTATTGTGCCGCTGGCGCCTCTGTGTGCACATGTGTTTCCACTACCCAGAGGAACGGCGTGTTCTTCGCCAGCGTCGGCGGCGGAGAGGAGACTTCCGCGACCTAGGCATTCCGATTCTCATTCAGACCACGCCGCACGCAGTTTTTTTCTTGCGAGCTCGCCGGGCAACTAAAGGCGCTACCTCGCCTGTATGGAGAACTGGCGGGCATGCGCACAGGCAGGCGTGATGGCGAGGCTTGGCTGAGCGGCCTTCGCCGGCGAAGACGATTGGCTCGAGAGCAAACACGAGGCGTGAGTCGACGACAGGTGTGCTTCGGGGAATGGCGCTCGTGTGCACGCGAACCGCGCGTCACGTAATGCTTGTCCGGTCGGACGAACTCGTGCCTCGTCTTGTTTAGATGATCGAAGTTGTTCGGGTTATCGCGGTTTTCCCTCGGGGCTTCGTCGATGGCAGTTGTTCGCGTCCGTTGTTCTGTTCTTGACTGCGCAGAGTTTGAAGAAAACCGAGTTATTGTGCCGTGAAAGTACCGCTGCGAAACCTTCTCGGTGTCAAGCACAGTGCAGGCACTTTTAGTGTGACGAAAATGATCTAAGCACGTTTTACACGTAAGAGACTCATTGCGGCCTTTCCTTTTGGTGTTTGGTCGGTTACAGCAAGGACATCTTACACAACGAGCCAGCACAGGTGGCAAATAAATAACTACGAAGATATTTTTGTTCTTGCTGTATATAATGTCAAAAAATGAATGACGTCACTTTTTCTTGGCTGTTTTTCAGCGTGTTTTGCAACAACAAATGAAAAAATTCCCGTGCTGAAGCGCTTTCTGTATATTTATGTGACTGCATGCTGTAGTCGCATTTTTTTTAGTAGTAAACCCTTCCCTTTCCGCGTTCCCTCTTCCCATCTTTTTTCTCTCTTGCAGTACATAATTGTGTTTCTTGTTCTCGAACATTATTTAGGCATAATGTGACATCTCTTTGTGTACTAGAGCATACTGCTATTCATCGTCAAGGATAAAATGTCCAAGATTCTTCAGTCAACAAGAAAACTGTTGCCGACCAAGTGGCGCTGTTTGTTTCTTGAGTACGGGGTACACTTTCGTAGTTGTATCTCGACTGCAAAGATCTTGCAAAAAGCCTCAATTTTTCTTGCGCGTGTGTTTTATGGAAGATTTTCTTTCTCTTTTTCTTCCGTCGCTCTCTGCGGGGGAAATCAAGAGGCTAAATTGATTGGGGTCAGCAGTTAGTAGAAGAGGTTTATTGGCGGCCATTATGACAACAGCAGAGATTGGACTGAGTCATTTACTTACGTCAGCAGAGCGAGCATGAAATTTACACTGTCCTCTTTCGCACACTGATACTCCAAGCCTTTGTCAGGATCCCCGCCACAAATAAATTCACATATAGTCAAATGACACCGAACACGGCATTAGCATAGCTGGCGTGTTCCTTGATATTTATGGCCTCTCGTTACGCCTTCTACTGACAGGCTATGAAAGGAAGAAGCCGCAGACGAAGGCGCAGCAAGAGACAAGGTGTCGCAAGCAGCCAGCAACGACCAGCCTCTTGACGCAGACACAAGAAGCCCCTCCGGGTTTCTCGTCCATTCGAACAGCCGGCACCGACCGGCCGTACGTCTGTGTCGACCGAGAATTTGTCACCGCAGCGACGAAGCCGTTGAGAGGTACCTAAATCCTCTATAATCATGGGGAAAGGGCAAGGAGCGGGGAAAAAAACAGTACGACGCCATTGTACGACCGCCGAAACACGAGTCAGAGCCGCGTTTGCGTGGCGTGCGCTGAATCACCCCGTCTCCGGTCTGACCACCGTTGGAGCTGTGTCTTACTTTTGCGAGCGGCTGCTGCGGCTGGCGCTGTTTCTTGCTTTCGCCGAGTTTTTCCTTGTTTGCTTCCTTTGGCACCTCAGCTCGGTGCGGTGGACTCCGCGGATGGCTGACCACGGAGAGGAAAAGCCCAACGCGGGAAACCTTCTCGCCCAGTTGCCCATCCCCCCCGCAACCCTGCCTCCCCTCCAACTTCCAGGCGTTGTTCGAAGCGCGCGCACTTTCCACGTTGCCCTCACCCTCGACCTCCCCTCCCGGTGGAGTCGCCGCCTCTGCCGCCGCTCGCTGCCTACCGCTGCTGCCGTTGTACGTACGCCGGACGAAGGCGAAAAAACGCGTGCTCCTCGCGTAACGCATTTGCCGAGGTGCGGGCGCTGATGCATGCCGCCCCCCTGAGTGTCCAGGCGAAGTTTGGTTTCGTCATTCTCTTGTGCGGCAGCGGATCGCTCTCGGAGCTCGTGCAGAGCGCGCCTCCACCGAGCGGGTCAGAAGCACACCTGTCGGCACTCCCCATCCCTCGGATACTTGCTTTCTGGGCGACCCCCTGTGCACGTAACGGATTCTCGAGTGTGGTGACCACGCGCTTCTTGTGGCAGCACTTCTGGGAAAGTTGTTCCAGATTTGTGACAGTTTCGGCGAGCGTGGCTAAACAACCCGCTGGCACTGTCACCGGCTGACTTGGGAGATATATTCGGCGCTGAGTGAGTATCTTTGTTTAGTATTGAAGTTCTTAGACTGCGTTTATACCACATCAGTTTTTACGGTGCACGGAGGCAACCATTACATCAGCGGGTTTATAATCAATTGTCTCAGGTGAAAGTGCTTGGCGCATGCTTTCGATTTTATTTTGCGCGTAGGGCAGCAGGGTATATTATGCCAAGCTTGCCTCTTCAACGTAGTGCTACAGTTGCTAAAGAAGATGGAAGAAGACATCCACATACCTGAAGGATAACTGTCGGACTCACGGTGCATCGGTTCCCCCATGCTGCATATCGATTTAGCGCAACAAAATACACACGAACTTATTCGCGCCTTGAATTTGGTTGCCCACCTTGTCAACCATTAAAACAATAATTTACAAACCTTCATTCTAAACTGCCCACCTCATCTTCTCAAAATTTCTCTTCTGTTTATCGACGCCCTGTAAAGGTCTTCTGCGCCGCGTTTGTGTACTGGATGTGTTGACATCGAGAGCCCTTAAATTTCTTTTTCCCATTTGTGACATTTCTGCGTTGCACTTGTCACGATTTACCTCTTTATGCAGCGGTATCAGATAAAGTGGTTGTGGTTTTTCTCTTTGCCACTCACACGGTCGACCTCCTTAGCGCCTTATGCGCGAAATGACTTGAAAATTTGCGGGGAACAGGAAACATAACACCTGATCTTTACTCGCCACTGCTCAATGCGGAAATAAACTGACACAACCCTCGAGTCAAACCATCAAAGTATGTTGGTAAGTGTATCGGACGTTCACCAGTATATGCCATCTAGCCTTTGCAACTTCACACGCCTGTTTTCGCCCTCTATTGTTCTACATAAAGTTTGTTGTTGTCCGTTTATTCAAAGCAAAAATAGACAGTGGTACTGGCTCCTGACCTGTATGTAAATACGTTATATATTCTGCACGTAAATGGAACTTTTTTTGTATTCTTCGGTGTTTGTTCATTAAGCCTTTCGTTCTGTAAGCTTTTGTGAAGGCTATGAAAGTGTGACGGCTTGTTAGCTGCGCTAAACATTTCTTAAGCATCCCTAATCATATTTTAAATAAGCGGATTTCTCGTATATTTATATAGCTTTAAACTTCTCTGAAATTAAGCTTAAATGATTCTGACTTTCCCATAAAACTCGCTGCAACCTTGCCTGAAAATGTTTTCATCGTGGTACTTTTCATGTCAGTCTAGAATTAATTAGAACAATCGCGAACAATTACAGAAAGGCTACTACAAGACCAGAACACCGCAAAATTGTCGCAGATAAACCGGCACACTTTATTAAGTCGTTTCTAGCTTTTTATTCCCAAGTTATCAAAATTTAGGGTTTATGGAGGTTTAACGTCCCAAAGCGACTGAGGCTATGAGGGACGCCGTAGTGAAGGGCCCCGGAAATTTCGACCACCTGGGGTTCTTTAACGTGCACTGACATCGCATAGTACACGGGCCTCCATCCCACGTCTTTTGGATCAGCAGCCGAGCGTTATAACCACTGAGCCACCGCGGCGGCTGAAATTCTAGGTGCGATTCAGAAGTAGTCAGACTGAAGTCCAAGAACCACCGTTTATTTGCAAAAGGCCAGACGAAAAACAAAGGCAGCAAAGAATCCGTGACAGCGATAGTACAAAGTGGGACCTTATTCCTTCTTAAAAAACAAGAAAAAAAAGAGACACCCCTAATTTGCCTATTGCGAAACCATTAGGATTGTGGTTTTTGTCCTGCTTCTGTTTCATACCCAGTTCAATGACCCTCAAATCGCGCCGTATCAAACCGCATTGCATAAAAAACATGCAGTGCCGTCACGCAGATGAGTGCGTCGCTTCCGAGGCGAAACTTGTGTACGCCAGCCCAATCTTGGAGCCCACACCATGTATATCTAACAGATGCACTCGAATCTATTGAATACCACGCCGTTCGTTTCGTTCACTCTGGATATTCATATACCGCCAGCGTTTCATCTCTGAAGACGAATTCCGGTTTTGAAAGCCTCGCAGCCCACCGCGGCATCGCCAGCCTCTGCTTGCTACACAAGTTTTTCTATAGCTCTCTAAATCAAGCCCCGCCCTACATTACTCATCCGAAGCACATATCTCACCGCACTGCCCATTCGTTTCAAATTGCCCGCCCTGTGTCTCGTACTGCAAATTTTTCAGGCTCTTTTTTTCCCCGAACTGTTCTGGACTCGAATGCCCTTCCCACCGATATCCCTGCCATCACGCACCCGTCTGCCTTTTCAGATGCTGTAAGCAATCGCACTTGTTGACGATTATATGAACCCACCCCTTACGTAATATACCCATAAGGTGGTCTTTAAGGTGAGTAAAGTAAAGTGAGGTGAAGTGAATTCTTCCCCGTTAAGCACTGAAATCCAAAACTCTCAGAGTCAGCAGCAGCTTCATCGGCTAGCAGCAACCAGCAGCGGAAAAGCACCTCTTTGTGGCCGCCACTACAAAAAAGAGGCTGACGCACGTACGCGGACATCCGGTGCGCGGACAGCGTTTCTCCCAGGAGCCGGCAACTCGTGCATTGTGCGCGTCTCGCGGTTAATTGTTAAGGGCAGTGCCGCTAAATGGCGACATCTTCCTGCGGAGACTCCAGGCGCGTCGCGTAAGAAAGGAAAGAGTGGCTGTGGCCAAGGCCAGCGCGGCTCTTCCGACGAATAGCCGAGGTCGCAGCTAATACGACGCCGCTCCCGTGTGCATCCAAATCGAGCCTAAGCTCTGATAAGGGGGACACTGAAGTTTAAGCACACATACAAGCTAGGAATGATATAGGGTCTACAAGGCAACAACAGCGCGATCTGACAATATAATCCTAATGATCAGTTTACGCCATTGTGCTGCTACTCTATATAGTTCGCTGCAAAAACCTCATCTCAAGACTCAGTTTTAATTTATCAGCATCCTCAAAGCAGCACGTTAACTACCCTACAATTTTCTCTCTTATTGTTGCTTCGTAATGAAGCTGTGCGCGATCTGGTGGCTTTAAAAGATGCGTTCACTCATTAAGCGGGGGTTACCCGACTAGTAGCACCGTGCGGCTTGTACAAACCATGTGACTTCCTCTCGCGCTGGAAGCGTTTCAGATAACGAATACTGCGACGTTCTGTTACATGAGCTCTGAATGCTTATCTCCTTGCTCTATTCGCGTGGGCTGAGACAAGCTGAAATTAATCGCCACATGAATGAAAGAGGCAGGGATGGCACCATCAAGGCCCAAAAATGTGCACTCGTGTGCGTGAAAGTTCAAAGCTGGTCTAACGCCATGGATGAGCATGCTAATGGGGCCCCGAGAAAGGACCAGCCAGTTGGGTGCCATGATTCTTTAAATGGAAAGTAAAACCATTGATGACGTCATAAGTTTGATTGGCAGCTATAGTGTGACACTTTTGTGCGAACAGCCCCGCTGTTGAGTCATGGGCCTATAAAGGATTTCGCCATAATAAGTTATTGTGAGGTAGCACCAACAGACTGTCAACTTCTCTGTTGTATTCGTGCACAGCTACTTAGAGGAAGACATGAAAACTCCGAAAGTTTTCTTCATGTGAGTTCTGTGGACGCTGACCCTTGAACGCGCCAAAGTGTGACAGGCAGTATTGACTCAAGATGACAATCCGACCGGCGCTTTCGCTCCATCTAGTGTCCTCTCCTTGAATGTGATGCGGATTCTGTCTTTCACTCTTGAAACGAAGCTGCGATCAGCTTGCTGGAAGCGCACGACCTCATCGCCTCCGGACAAAATGCGAGTTATGGCCAGTGCTCCCAAAATAATGGTTATTATTTGGGGGGTGGGTGGGGGGGGTGGGTGGAGAAGATGAAGTGGTTGGACTCACTGACTCAAGTTCCCAGAGGCACAGTCGTAACGATCGAAGCCCGTGACGTCGTTCCGGATACAGAATAGAGAGATATAAGGAAGAAAAGGCGGGGAAGTTAGTTAAAAGGCATTGCCTGCTTGGCTGCCCCTCTAGTGGGGAGGGCGATGAAAAAAGCACGAGAAAATAGAGAAGGAAAGTTAGGATCAGTGCTTTGTCATTCTGGCAAGAAAACGCAGTCTGTGGATAAAGTTTCTTCCTGCATTTATAGCAGCACTTCCAAAAAATGACAGAACCTGTGCCACTTTCACAAAGATATCATCTTAAAAACCGTTCTTAAATGGCTCGATCCTCATGTTCGGTGCTCACTTCACCTTTTGCCTACCGATTTCTGCCTTTTCCGATCTCTGAAAGAGCCTTTCTTCAGTCGCGCATTTTCAAGCCACTCCGCTATTGCATCCTTGACTTTCCAGGGGCAAAATCGACCCCAAAAGAAGCGCTTGAAGCAACCACGCGTTCATGGTGGCATCGTTGCGAAAGAGATACCCATCAGGGTTATCGTGTTGAAAAATTAAGGCAGGAGTTTCCCAGATATAAAGCTGCTTCAAAAATAAATTGTAGGCATCAGAACTTCAACATAAGTTGTTCAGCCAACAAACAAGGATCTGTGAGAGCCTTTTCTGAAACTTACGAGTCATAGCGCTTCGCTTCCGCTTAAGGCAACCTGTGAGGCGGATAAACATCAGACAAAAGGGGTGACCCAAACAAAGCCGAGTAGCGGTAGCGATAAGCACGGGTGCCATTAGTGCGCTTGACCCGACTTTTGAAAGGCCAGCACTTTTTTTCCCAAAGGTCTTAAGGTCATGGTCATAGGCCACGAGAAGTATTCAAAACGTGGTATGTCATATGCGCGGCTGAATCATCACCCTCTTCACAAGCTGAGTTGTTCAGTATTGGTGCCGACACACACACACACACACACACACACACACACACACACACACACACACACACACACACACACACACACACACACACACACACACACACACACACACACACACACACACACACACACACACACACACACACACACACACACACACACACACACACACACACACACACATATATATATATATATATATATATATATATATATATATATATATATATATATATATATATATATATATATATATATATATATATATATATATATATATATATATATATATATATATATATATATATATATATATATATATATACTTATGAAGGGAGCCAACAGTCACCGAAACCAAGGTGCATAGGGGAATGTTTTTTTTATGTGTTGTGTTTACCAGTGGGATATTATAGTACTTAGATTAATAAATCGCTTAAAGAAAATTACTTATAAAACAGCAGAAAAAACAACCATGCCGCCGATGGGATCCGAGCCCACGACCTCCGAATATCGCGTCCGGTGCTCTTACCAACTGAGCTACGGCGATGGCCGTCCAATCTGCCGCTCTGGTGGGTATTTATGTTTACTGGGTGTAAGCGAACCTTGACAGTGTTCACCTCGTCCATAGCGGTGGTAATACAGGACGTGCTATATATATATATATATATATATATATATATATATATATATATATATATATATATATATATATATATATATATATATATATATATATATATATATATATATATATATATATATATAGGCCTGGCACCAGAACAACTGAACAAACAACCATGCACGCCGGCTCCAAAAAATGGTAAAAAAAAACTATAGATCTTTTCCCCCATGATTGCGAACCCGTCTGCGAACTGAAACAAGGTATATACATGACCCCTGCAAAACATACCACAAGTACATTATTTATTTCTCTGCCCCATAGATCTTTTTTTGTTTCAACAACAATTTCTGTTTTTTTTTTCAATCAAGTTTTTGAAGCCGACGATGGGGCCTATTTCTTATGGTGACCGGCTGCTGACTCGATAGACGCACTTTCGATCCCTGCAGCGGCAGCCGCATTTCGATGGAGGCGTAATGCTAGAGAGACGCGTGTGCTGTGCGATGTTAGTGCATGCGGAAAAAAACCCCATGTGGTCGAAATCATCCGGAGCTCTCTTTGCTCGGTTTGGGACGTTAAAATCGATAGAATCAAACCAAACAAGTACTTGAAGCCTTCAAGCCTTATTTGTTTCGTTTGAACATCGTCCTTTATGTATTTTCTACCTGGCCGCTAGAAAATATATTGGCTGGTAAAAGGGGGGTGCCCCTTCTGCGCCATGACCTCATCAATATTTGCTGTCATCTCAAATCTGTTTTCGTACTACTGCTACTTTTGTAAGGCTGATGCTGCACTTCCAGTCTACGCACTGAAGAAAGCGAATGCATGTGAAAAAGGATCGAAGCTAGAAAAAAGGGCTAACGTTCAGCGACTTGCCGGGCTGTGTTTCTTTTTTTTTCTTTTTGCACTCGCGCAGCCCGTGCTTTGATTAGGAGCAGGCAGAGGGCAAGGATAACGGGCGTACGTGAGCGAGAAAATTCTGTTTTGCTCAAGAAACGCTCGGTAGAAAACAAGCGGCGCCGCCTTATCCCTCGTTTCTCCGTGGCTTGCCTCTCCCCGGAGTCGAGGTCACGGTCAGAAGAGCGCACGAGGTTCGCCCAACTTACCCGCAATTTTATTCTGCGTTTAGGAACACGAGACGTATAAAGCCGTTGCCCGAGCAGAGCTATAGGTTGTGCCCGAGTATGTCTTCAAGACAGGTCTTCGTATAATAAGAAAGGACGAACCAGGAAAAGACCGACAACAAAGGAAAGCCGCTTTATTAGCAGAAAATCCGCGAAATGTGAGAGGGCGCGTGCGCCGTGTCACGAGCGCGGGTTAGTCACGCGCGTGTACGAACCCTGCTTTTTGTGTATGTTTTCTTGTCTCTCCCTTGCGCGCGTATTCGTGAGAGACGTGACAGGCGGCGCTGACTCACGAGTTGGCTGGCTGGCTAGCCACCACTTCTCGTGAGAGTGACTTAGTCCGTTTGTTTCGAAATGGCCACGGGCCGCTCGGCTCGGCACGACTCCTTATTCTGGCGCGTAATTCCTTGTAAGGAAGGCAACAACTGCACCGAGGGAATCCTCTGGCGCTCTCAGGCTTTACGGGCAGCATCGGCCACCCTTTGCTTACCTCGCTGCGTCGAGAGGCTCGCATTCAAAAAAACAAGCGCCGCGATTAAGTATAACCATGCGGCTTAATTCCGACACGTGCAGCAGGACTGGCGAGACTTTGAAGAGCCGCGCAAGGCGCTTCGTGGAATAAAAAGGAAAATAAAAAAGCTAGCTGAGGCAGCACTTTGTATACAAAGCCCTTGCACCTGAGCGCTTGTGCTCTTTGCTGTGTTTTTCTTCCCTCCGCGATAAGTCTTATTTTATGCACTGCAGCGTCAGGCCAGCGTGGAACGTGGTTAAGTGTCCGCCACTTTCGCTTCGCGCGCCTCACGGTTTCCATCGTAGTGCTATGGCGAACTTGAAGTCGACTTTGCACGTCAGGTTGTTTAAGTCTGTTGTTGCTCCTTCCCTGTGCAGACCTCGTTCAGTTTTCGCCGACAGCAAATCGCCCTCTCTTGGTTTTCTCACTGGGTTCCAGGCTGGGCTTGCTGCTTTGAAGAAAAAATGGAGGCTTGGAAATGTAAATGCTGCTGCGATACTGAAAGCAGCTAATTCCATTGTCTTGTGTGTCGTTTGCTAAGCTCTGCCTTCAAGGGCCATTTGCGCTGCAAACGCGCTATTTTTCTCACGCTTTTTTCTAATACCCTACTGGAAAATATCAACAAAACGAAATGAATATGGGGAGAGCAAAGATGCAGTATTTGGGATCAACAGTTTCATTAACCGATAAAATTTAGAGCTAAGTATAGTAGCGACATGCAAAAGGATGGAAATATCGATGATCCTTGCTCGGCTGATTTCTTGGTAATGAAGGTGTTAGGCACATGTGGGAGGTTTCTTTCTACTCGTCGTTCATCACTTTTTATGGTGCTAAAAAATATAAAGAGCATGGCATAAGCATGGCAAGGCATAAGTTATCGTGCAACTCCATTTCGTGTAAGCGCCACACGTAATGACACAAAAACAGCAAAATATGAATCTTAGGAATCTAGCTGGTAGCACGAACCAAAATACTGATTCGAGACAATCTTATCGTGTGTGCTGTAAAAACAGCGCCAACAGCTTGTCGTGGTGAAATGACTATATTGCTCCAATAATGCTGAAATACCCCAGCTGCTGCGGAAGAGGTGTGAGAAAATAAGAGCTTTTCTTTTGAGAAGCAGGCCCTCATGCGTTCACGCACATACTCGCACGCACTCACAAAGACGTGAGCGATAAATTTTCATTCGTGAACCGAGCTTTAGGCGGTGTCTAAGTGAGTTCATAAAATACTGCACCCAGTAGCTCAAGATCTTTGCTTTACAAAACGATCAATACCCCGCATACTTGAACATGCTCCAGCACGTTAGCTTACTCATCCAGCATTGAATTCATAAAAAAAAAGACGATCCATCTATTTCCTTTTGTCTGATTATTTTTGTACAGGTGCTGTAAATCTAATAAAACTCAGCTTTAAAGCTCTGGGACTTCCTCTTCACCTAAGAGTTACTCTGCCTATTTCATGGCGTGCCATTCTAAGCCTACCCTCAGAACGGAATTTTTATGCGGGGATTCTATGTCTCTTCGCGACTTGGCTAAAACTCGAGACTTGCTCAGAGTACTCATCAGCCAGTGCCCAATTTCATCTCAGCTATGTCCCTGCGAGAACGAGCTTCGAGTGGAACCACCTGCTCCTCTCTCACGCTTCGATAGCCGATATTACTTTATTCAAAACCGTTATCTCCAAATGGTTTTCTAACTTTTTTTTTGACGAGAGAAGCCAACAGTTTTCTCCTTTTTCTAACTGTGCCGCTCTGTTGTACACCTTTTTATTTAGAATTATAATTACTCATTCCTGTATGTATTGCCTATAGGTGTTGGGAACGAAACAATAGAAAATTAAATAAATAAATCGGTGATTGCAGTTCATTTGTCGTGTGCTGTTATCTGGTTCAAGAACAAAGATGACCTTTTTGTATTTACTTTTCGAGCGCACGCACCAGTAGAACGCGCTTTTGTGAGCAATGCATTTGTTTCCTCTTAATTATTTACCGGGATATTAAGCAGACAAGGCTAAAAGATTGATGGTCTCGCTGAGATATGTAAATGAAAGAAGCCAGCAGTCACGAGGGCTCTCGTATCGGTACAGTCCTCCCCGCTGGATGACGATATAAGTGGTGCTTGTTGTGCAACGTGCCTTTCAACGTCGGCTGCTATAATCTGTTCCACGGCATATTCAGGCGCATATCTTATGAGGGCTGATTTATTTATGTTATCACGCTAAGGAGATAATATAGCCGCAAAGCATCAGTGCGTGTGCTTCCTGACCCGAGAAATAGAGAGAGATCATGAGAGCCAGTATGTCTCCATGCTGCATATATAGAACACTTGAAGGGCCATGCCAACGCAGTTCTCATCAATCACCCAGCCTATAATTCTAGAAAGATGATTCGCCTAGACTAGTATTGCCTATGCAAATGCACAGTGCTGCTTGTTAAGAAACATCGCTGAGAGCACGTAACAAGCGCATTTCAAGCACAAAGAGTCGTGCCCGCGACAGCCTCTGTAACTGCTGGCCATACTACCGCATACACTCATGAGGATATGGTGCATTGTTATTGACGGGAGGTTGACGTAATAGTGTCATCCCAATTCCACTTCAATCTTATTCTCCTTGCGCTTTAATTGCCTCGTCCCTAGCTGTGAATAGAATTAATCATACAGACGGAGGGATGGCAAGAATAGAATAGAATCGGACGAGAAGAACTCTATCATTGTGGCCTTACATCTATTGCACGTCTTCTATCTTTACTGCTCGCAAATGATCAGTGGTTAGAGCTCTCGGCTACTAAGCCGGAGGACCCGGATTCAATCACTTCCGCGGCGTCAGCGCTTCGATGGAAGCTAGTGCAAAATACACCCACGTGCTGTAGCATGTCGGCGCACATTGAAGAGCCCAAGGTAACCTAAATTAATTACGAGCTCTCCACTGCGGTGCCCCTGATAGCCCATATGTCGCTTCCGAACGTTAAACCCCACAATCAGCAATCCAATCCAATCCAGCCGCAGTTGAGAGGGCAGTGCGCGAAAAAGCGATTGCATTTTTCTTACTTTTCACCTGTACACAGGGCTGTAAATATATTTTCACATTTAGAATTGCACTCGGCAATAAAATTTATCAGTGCGGAAAAGCGCTATAGGTTACAGCTTTAATAGGTGACTAAAGCGACAATTACTGATAAGTTGCTCGACCTTTTTTGCGAAGCAGCTTGAAAAATGCACTATCGTTAGGTCTAGCTTGCCGTACCTTCCAGTTTTAACATACATTCAACCGGCTTACAAGCGTCTTAATCGTGCATGTCATTGATTTAAATTATCTTCCAAAGCTCGCCTCCACTGCGTTCTCACGCCGGCCGTTTTCAAAGGCCAGAGTGTGACTTTTTTTCCAAATCTCTTTTATTGTTCTTTACACTTTCGGGAAAAGAGGCTGTTAGACTCACACGAGGTTGCCGCCATGAACAAAAAAGTGCTAGTTTATCGTGAAATTTTGAAACAAGTGCGATTCTACCTGTAGGCTGACTTCCGGAGTCATTCTCCTTAACGTCGCCATAACGACTCACTTGAAACGACGACCTACGGCCGGACAATCGCTAATATCACCATAATATTGAAAGTTACGCGTACTTAGTTGCGCATAAAGTTACGTATTTACCCACGATAGTGCCTAATGGCAGCCTGTGCGAGTAACGTTTACTGATGCGACAGCCGCGACTGCTTCGCCTGGGCAAGTTTTCGACATGAGGGTTTGCAGCCTGTCCCGCGTTACCTTCGGCGAGTTTCCGACATGAGGGTTTGCAGCCTGTCCCGGGTTACCCGAAACGCACTGGCCATGCCGCAACGCGCCGCACTCGTGTAACAGGCGTTAATGACGCCAAAGCCCTTGTGCGCGAGGCGGTGGACGGCCCGCTCCCGACAAGACGTAATGAGCCACGCACCTGCCTCGGTAAGCGGCCGCGACCTCGAGACTACGTCGCATCGTATACTCGCTGGTTTCGCGTTGCCTCGGATCCCGACGGCTTCGTCCACACGGCTTCGGTGGTCGCGGCTGAAATATGGCTGCTGCGCCTGCGGTTAAGCCCTCCAAAAGCGCGCCTTGAGTGACGCGATGTGTGCGGTGCGTGGGTGATTCACAGACGGCGCAAGTATTGATTGCCGTGTAGCAGCAGGACGAGGAGTTAATGCTTTCATAATTAGGAAACGACGGCGTCAAGCGAGATGTCAGCCAGGCTGTCGGATAGTCGTACTGTTTTGACAAGGTGTTAACCGAAAGCGGTCGGTCACCGGCGATGTATAGGTAACAGTTCAGAATAAACCGCGGACCACTGATCGAGGAGGAAACGCCGGCGTTTCGTAAGATCCTACGAACTAATGCTGCGGTGCTAGTCTACAGAGAACCTAAAAAAACAAAAACAAAGTGAAACTTAGTCTTTATAAGGTGCGAGAAGCGGCGGTAACTGCGACGAGCACGCACCCGATGAGCCTGCAATTATCCCTGCAATTTCTAGTTACTCTTGCTTACTTGTACATTCGTCGGCAGCAATTACTTAGTTTTATTGCCTAATTTCATTGCTGGAAGCCGGAAACCGCTAAGTAAAAACCCAGGTCGCACCGTTCATGAATCTACCTTTTGTAGTCAGCTTGCCGTTTCTACTCATATAGCAGGTTTACGACGTCACAAGCATAAAAATTTGCAATCTGGCAGCGTGTTGTTTGCCGTTGCATAATCAGCACGTTTTCTCTCTACCTCTCCTTTCCTCCATTGGTCCCGTCGTAATTTTTCCAAGATGATTTTTGTTTCGTCAGCGAGAGCATGGACAGAGCTTAAAGCTTTTTCCGCATCGCCACATGTCTCTCAGTACATGAAATTAATGAAACGAAATGCGTACGCAACTTGAATTTCAACCACGAAGTGATTTTTTTTCTATTTATTTCTAAGAAGACAGCTGCCAAAATAAAGCTATGATCATTAAGTGAACTTCATCTTCGCAACCGCGTTATCCCTTTGCGGCACGGTGTCAACGCTTGTGTATGCGTCCTTTCAAACTATTTTTTGAGACGTTTACAGCCATTTTTCACAAAGGCAATGATGCCGGTAACATTTGAAATTTCTGCTGGACACAATGGCGGGGTCATTTTGTGTGAAAAAAGGATGGTTTTCGAAAACAATAAATAAAGATGAACGTCGTGAAGTTCCATGGTACGCCTATAGGAAGTGCTGCCTGATGCTGTGAGATTTTTCTTCGCTCACGTGGTGCAATGTTTTACTAAAGGACACTGCAGCTAACTTTTTGTAAAGTAATTCATTAAGCATAAATGTATGTGTTTTTTAATAATAGGGCTGAAATTCCTGAGCGTGGAAGAGCGCGCCGGACGTGATTTCCTAAAATTTTGAGGGGAATTCATGAGATTTTTGTAAAATAGGTGGTTTAATATATACGCACGCACAAATTTTGTGATTTTTCTCGATACTAGATAATTTGTTTTTTGGGGGGTTGAACGTTCCAAAGCGACTTTGGCTATGAGAGACACCATAGTGGAGGGCTCCGGATATTTACGACTGCTTGCGGTTCCTCAACGTGAATTGACATCGCATAGTACACGGGGCTCAAGAATCTTGCCTCCATCGTAATGCGACGTTGCAGCCGGGGTCGAACCCGCGTCTTCCAGGTCAGCATCCGAGAAACTTAATCACTGAGCCGACGCGCGACAGTAAAACACAATGGGTGTCTGAAAGGGTTATGTGAAAATGTGAACATTTGCAGTGACGAGATCTTCGCGAAGAATGATTACATAATCATCTAATACACGCTACGGTGCTGAACATAAATTAGTCATTGCAGCGCGCCCGTCCACGCGCGTTAATAGCTGTACGATGCATGCAACCTGCTGAATAAGAACTTCGCTCTAGCATAGCCCAAGAAAGGCGACATGTGAGGCGTACGTGTGCATGAGTAACATTATCGTTGTTATGAATATGCATGAGCAAACACTTCGTCTTAACTGCTGGGAGGACAAGCTTGGACGCAGTTGGAGCACCAAAGCGTACTTTTCTTTTTTCTTTCCGCTCATTTACGAGTTGAAACATTATGAAAGGAATATTGGCCAGCATCCAGTCACGATTTGTCCTCAAGTACGAGTCATCCAACTTGAAAAACACAACAGAAAATTTTTTGGGGTCACAACAGATTTTCTGTAGCGTTCTTTGCCCATGAATTTGTAGTAACAACAAATTTTTGAGTAGTTACTACAGAAAAGTATGAAAGAACTACAGACTGCAGACAAATACTGCAGAAAAGCTACGGTAATACAGAAAAACATATAGAAAAACAGAAGAATCTGTCGTTACGGCTAAACGAAAAAACGCTTCCTCGTATTTCTGACACGGTTTCGTAGTTTTTTTGTTTTTTTTTACTGGGATGGGGGTACTTTGTTGTTTTTAATTCGGCGACACTGAAATTTCCTTGTTACACAAAAAGTCTCCCTAGTTTATCAGAAGCCTCCACCTGCCACCTGAAACGGTTGGCAGGGGGTAAAATTATGAGAGGAACATCCCTCTCTCCACTTGTAGGGAAGAGGAGAGAGAAGCCCGAACTTGGCTGCCACGGTTGCGCACGGAGAAGTTTCTGATACTCAAGTAACACTTGTTGCTGGGCTAGTTGGTGCATAGTTCTATGTACAAACGTTAGCGCAAAATAAGACACATTCACAAGGAAGATGGACAAGACAACGCGCTATTTACAACTGATTTTTGTTGACAGAAACACATAATATACAGGCTCACCGCCACACCACCTTTCAGCTGCAGCAAACGTCAGAAAGATGAATAGGGTCATAAAAGCGATAAACGACAAACAATAAAAACATGACTTAGTTAAAAACGATAAGATCGGAGAAAGAAAATTAAAAGGCATGACACGTGGTGTAAAGGGCCAAAGGAAAGGACCGAA
>NC_135499.1:203735695-203748195 GCF_052857255.1 Amblyomma americanum
CGTTTCTTTTTTTACTGAGGTATGGGGTACTTTGTTCTGTTTATAATGCCGACTACACTGAAATTCCCTAGTCAGACAAAAAGTCTCCTCGTTATCTGACAGGCTCCACATTTCAACCTGAAACGGTTGGCAGGGTGGGTATATAGAGAGATGAACATCCCTCTCACTCACTTGTATGAAGAGTGAGATCGAAGCTGCGTGCCTACTTGTCGCCTCGGCACGGCAGCAGTAGAATTCTGATATGCAAATAACACTTCTTGCTGGGCTTAGTTGGTGCATAGTTTCATGAACAAACATTAGCTCGCAAAATAAGAACACATCTCACAAGAAAGGTGACAAGACAACGCGCTATCTACACTGATTTATTTGACAGAAACACAGAATATACAGGCTCACCGCCACCACCACCTACCAGCTGCAGCAAAACGCCAGAAAGGTGAATAGGTCATAAACGACAAACACTAAAAACATTACTTAGTTAAAGACGATAAGATCGGAGAAAGTAACATTAAAAGATGTGACCCGTGTGTAAAGGGCTCAAAGAAAAGTGACCGAAGTTCAGTCTTGAGCCAACTACAGTGGCTCGATGAGCTCCTGTCTCTGAATAGGCGAGTGGCGGGAAGGCACCGCCGGAAGATCCTTAGCGATGCCTGCTGGAAGGAGTGGATGCGCTAACCAAACGGCTTCCAAGAGAGCCAGTGGATACGGGTCTACAGTCAACAAAGTGACGAAATGCTTCAAAGAGAACGACATTCGTTTGCTGCAAGCCGACAAGGAAGGTGTTAGTGGTTGTGCAAAGGGGGTATATATGAAAAAGCGTGCCGTGCAGTTGATAAAAACTTAAACGGACTGAACTCAAGCCCGTAAAGGCTAAGTCAAGAGCCATCGCCCTACTGCAACGAATTGGAGCTAGCAAAGGCTAGCAAAGTCTATAAGTGACTGTAATGGCAAAACTCTTAGCCTGTTTTTTACAGCTAAGACGCAAAGAAGGTGTGCCATTCCGTTGTATTGTAAGCCAAAGGCGATCTTGGCAACGCCTTGTTAGTCAGTTCCTGCTGTAAGCATCGTAACCAGCTTGGGGTCACTGATCCTTTCGCAACAAAGAACCCTTTGGATATAATTGAATTTCTTGACGATAATCGGCAAAATGGACATTTCTTTCTGTTGATGCTAAACATCTTTTATATTCCATTCCCCATAAGAAACTGTTCACAGCCGTTCAAGCATGCATTGAGGAAAGGGGGTACATCTTTTAAAACGCAGCTGGTGTGTCAGTAGGGAATTTCATGACTTTGATAGAATTTTATATTAATGCCACAATTGTACGGTTTGAAAGTGGATCGCTTATACAGAAGAAATGGATTTGTATTGGCTCGTGTGTGGCCCCGTTTCTGAGCAATACTTTCCTCTTCAATGATTGATCGAAGTGTGAATGAGCAGTTGGACAAGAATAGGGTAATTAGAGTTTTCAGATACGTCGACGATTTTTTAATCCTACTAAAAAAACAGGACACACAGTCCTACTTAGGTACAGTTAACGAGGTTCTAGGAATTTTTAGTGAGAACGGATAAGGGTGAGAATTTACACAAGAGCTACCTGAAAGTGATAAACTGCAATGTTTAGGCCTGTAACTTTCCATAGCCAAAGAGAAATTATGCTGGATGTACCACTTTCGTGCCCAGAAAGGTTTTTCATCATATGAATCGGCACACTCTAAGACAGTGAAGCGAGCCTTTGCCACGTCTGGTTTAAACGCCGCCATTGCGAAATCCTGTTGTCATACCATGGAAAGGGGCTTCCAGCTCCAGATGGCAAGGCTTCAGGATGCAGAATTCCCTCAGTCTGTCCTGACTAGTGTGCTGGAGTCCCTTCATCACAGCATGAAAGGCGTGGAACGTAAGCAGCCTATGCCCGTTGAGGATAGAATTAGGCCATAAGTGGTGCCCTACTTCCACCGCGTTGCCCATAACGTGAAAAAAGTTGCATCTAAATTCAAAGTTTCAGTTGTATTCTCTGCTCCTGTAAGCTGACCTCATTATGTCCTCGTGTAAACTCAGAAAAAAAGAAGATAGAAAACCTGCGGAACCAGGCATGCCCGTAAGTACGTAGAATGCGATGAAGGAGTTGTTTATCAGATCCTGCTCGCGTGTGGAAAAGGGTATATTGGACAGACCTAAATGAAAGGTTGAGGAAGCATGAGCGTTCGACGGGGACGGGAACAGGTTCTAATCTGTCTCTTCACTTTAAGGACTGTGAACAAAGCACCTGCGGGCCCATCCTTGAAAGAACTGTAGTTTTAGGTAGAGGCCGTGATCGAGTGACCCGCGAATTAAAAGAATCCTTTTTAATTAGGAAAACGGGCCTGAGTGCCGTTAGCGATGCTTCTATCTTCTTGTACAAAACCGAAGAAGCCTTTTTAGAAAAGTTTCCTGATACGAACACGTGTACAGGTGCTGTGGTTTTTCCCAGTGTAATCTGAAGGGTTCAGTGCACTAAGCCTTTTAGATGGTTTTCTTGTCTCACGTGCTTTTTCTGGTTTTTTACCGTTTTAATGCTTTTTGGTTGTGTCTTCATCCTTTCATATCCCATTCAGTCATGTTTATTTGGCCCCTTTACACCACGTGTCATGCCTTTTAATGTTCTTTCTCCGATCTTATCGCTTTTAACTAAGTCATGTTTTTAGCGTTTGTCTTTTATCGCTTTTATGACCCTATTCATCTTTCTGACGTTCGCTGCAGCTGATAGGTGGTGTGACGGTGAGCCTGTATATTACGTGTTTCCTGTCAATAAAAATCAGTTGTCAGTAGCGCGTTGTCTTGTCCACCTTTCTTGTGAATGTGTCTTATTTGCGCTAACGTTTGTAAGTTTCTGATGCGGGCGGAGGAATGCGCTACAGTGCCTAGGCACTGTAAATGCGCAACCTGAGAGTGGTTGCCACAGGAGCAACCTAGCAGGCGGTTGCCGTGGAAGGTCGAGGGTGGGATGGAGAGCGAGTTGAGAAGAGGAGAGGAAATATCAAAGCGGCGCACGCGCCGGATGCCACTCTTCCGCTGAAGTGGTTGTGTGCGAGCTTTCCTTGACAGTTTAACGACGCTTCGCGGTGCTTGTGAAGGGATCTCACAGAAGCGGTGCTTTCAATGAGCAGAGTAAACCCCCCCCCCCCCCCCCCCCCCCCGCCGTGCGGCTCGAGCCCGGCGATTCTAACAGCAACTCTTTCAAAGAGCCCGTCGGCGACAGATGAGAGATTCTGCTCTCGAGGGGCAAAAAATATAAGGATGCAAATGCAAACAAGTACAAAGAACACTGAATGTGGAATAAAGGTGGCTGTAATGAAAAGCGTGCGATGTGTCTTGTCTTGCAAAGGGGGAATGCAGCACTAATGCTACGCATTTCAGTCGGATTATCCGATCGATCGCCTATCAATTTTCTTTTTTAAGTACCCTTCCTGCGTGCGCATGATCTACCAACGCCGTCTTCAAGTTCGATGCAGGAGTAAAATAAATTCAGTCCTTGAGTGCAAACGAAGTGGTACCATATTTTTCTGGTACTTGTACACTGCAGGTAGGTAAAAACGGTAATCATCTGAGAGTTACCGGCTTTGTAAAACTTATCGTAACCCATGCTTGGCTTCATCCCTCGCCGAAGCCTCAGTACGCTCCATCATCTACGCTTCTGCTCCTCGCGACCAGTCGTGGTTGCGGCATCAAAAGCGAAGTGTCGATGTCGCCACTTCTCGGTACACCGCCGGCGCTGATATCGGCTCTTGCGTAAATTACGAAACCCAAAGAAAGGGAACATTTTCTCTGGCTTACGGCGAGCTTCCGCCTCCAGACATGTAATTAGTCTGCAATTAGAACGGCTCAGTAGCACCTCCTTGTGGGACGTTTCGAAGCTCATCTTCCTCACGGAAAGCTTCAAAAAGGTGTTGACTTCGAGGAACGTTTACTCGCAGTGTGTAAAGTCAGCTACGACAGATAACTCATTTCAGCTAATTAGTCGTACGAAGGAAGTTTGCACTTGACGCAACCCTGCCGCATTACAGAGCTGTCAAGACTAACTTCGCGTAATTGACGCCCATTCAATGCAATGAATCAGTATTGAGCAAAACGATCCCCTTTGGCGATATAATGTCATCACTTGTAAAGCACGCACACACACGCACGCATAGTTTTAATTTGGGCATGCGAAGGATGCGTGTTCCGCTTTCCTTCTCACGTGACTTAACAGCCATCAAAGAAATAGAGACCTCATGTCGGCGTCGCTTTTTCCAGCGCTCTGTGCTCGAGCTCACGTAAAAAGACCAACTTACTTTTGCATCGGGTCTTTCTTCTTCCCTCCTCCCGACTGCACACTCTCTGAAGAACATAAAGGACGCATTGTGTTGCAACGATCAGCCCAAGCTCTCTCTCACGTCAGGTATCGATCGCATAGTTCCGGGCATCGCGTTACGCAGAAATTCCTTAAGTTATGGGTACTCTTGACTCAATAAACAAGACTGTTTTGTCGTTAATTTTATACTTTTTTTTCTTTAATTATGCTCGTTCTCCACCCATGAAAGAAAAGCCAGAGCTCCCCTTGTTATCTCATTGCTGTGTTACGTTGCAGGCGGGTCTTGAGAAATCACTGCGGCGTGGCTTGGAGAAAACGCATAACACGAATCTGAACGACCGAGAGAAAGTGGTAACATAGAAACAGAATGAATTACGAACACCTTGCGCCAAAAGGTGCCTAGAAAACAGGATTGTTTCTTTACGCCATTGATTCACATAAACAGATGGGCTGGCGCGTTAATTATCTACCTGCCGCTGTTTGGTCAGCAAAACGACTCGTTGCCTCTGCCTTGCTGCTTTGTTTTCTTCGTATTTTCCTGATTGCAGCGGGTATGCTGCTCCGCAGTACACAAAGAAGCTTCGTGTCGAACTCATTATACAAGTCAATCAACCCCGGCTTCCTGACGCTTGCAATGTAGCGTCACCCGTCGCGGTGGCTCAGTGGTTAGGGCGCTCGACTACTGGTCCGGAGTTCCCGGGTTCGAACCCGACCGTGGCGGCTGCATGCGTTTCGATGGAGGCGAAACGCTAAGGCGCCCGTGTGCTGTGCGATGTCAGTGCACGTTAAAGATCCCCAGGTGGTCTAAATTATTCCGGAGCCCTCCACTACGGCACCACGTTGTTCCTTTCTTCTTTCACTCCCTCCTTTATCCCTTCCCTTACGGCGTGGTTCAGGTGTCCAACGATATACGAGACAGATACTGCACCATTTCTTTTCCCCAAAAAGCCAATTATTATTATTATTATTATTATTATTATTATTATTATTATTATTATTATTATTATTATTATTATTATTATTATTATTATTATTATTAATGTAGCGTCAGCGGTAACCTTGCTGTTCGCTTGGAAATGAACGTGGGGCTGCCCACTCGGCTTTAGTGCGAAGGTACTACGTCGAGCAGAGGTCGTGCTGCTAGGTTGCGTCGCCTCCGTGATTCCTTACAGTCCACTGCTCATCATTATTATCATCATCGTCATCAGCCTGACTGTGCCCACTGCAGGGCAATGGCTTCTCCCATATCTCGCTAATTAACCCGGTCTTGTGATAGCTGCGGCCACGTTATCCCCGCCGACTTTCTAATCTAATGCTCCTACCTAACTCTCTGCTAGACACCGCTACGCTACGCTTGCTTCTTCTTGAAATCTAGTCCGTTATCCTTAATGTCAATCAGTTATCTTGTCTTTGCATTACATTCCCTGCCCATCTTCATTTCTTTTTGATTTGGATTAAGATGTCATTAACTCGCGTTTGTTCCCTGACGAAATTGGCTCCCTTTATGTCCCTTAACGTTACAACTATCATTTTCATTTCCATAGCTCGCTGCGTTTTCGTCAATTTAAGTTGTACCCTTTTCGTTAGCCTCCATGTTCCTGCCCCATAGGTGAATACCGGTAAAATAAAGCTGTGTAATATTTTTCTCTCGAGGGATCTTTGATAAACTGCCATTGATGTTTGGAGAGTATTTGGCAAATGTTTTCCGCCTCATTGTCATTTTTCTAGTTCTTTTACTCTCGTGGCCCGGGTCAACGGACACTACCTGCCTTATTCCTTTATCACTTACAGCGCCTCACAACCTATCGTAAACTGCTGTTGCTTTTCCTAACAGTTGAACGTTAGTTTAGTTTTTCCCATGTTAATTGTGAAACGCACCGTTCTGCTTTGCGTGTCTAGATCCCCGATCATGCTTTTCAGTTCGTCTCCTGAGTTACTTAGCAAGGGAATGTCACCAGCGAATCGCAGATTACTAAGGTATTTACCAATAACTCTTATCCCCAATTGTTCCCAATCCAGGAATCTGGGTACCTCCAGTAAACAAACGGTAAATAGCACTGGAGGTATGGTGCTGTCTCCCTGCCTAACGTCCTTCTTTATTGGAATTTTTTTTTACTTTCTCTGTGGAGGACTATGGTGGCTTTCTAGAAGCTATACTTATCTGGCAGTATTTTTGCATCAGGCTCTCTTACATCGTGGTTCCGAAGTGCGTGCATGACTGTTCATGGTTTCGACCGAGTCAAATTCAATGTCGTAATCTATGAAGACTATGCATAGGGATTGGTTATGTCTTGTTTTTCTCTATCACCTGACAAATGACGTGCTATCATTTATTGTCGACTCATAATCATCATCGTCATCCTGACTACGCCTACAGCAGGACAAAGCCCTCTCCCATATCTCTTCATTAATGTCAGTCGTCAGTCGCGGCCTTCTTATCTCTGCAAACTTCTTAATGTCATCCGCCCATCTAACCTTCCACCGGCCCCTGCTACGCTTGCCTTATCCTGCCTTTGCGTAGCATGCCCTGCCTAAGCCTATTGTCAAGTGCCCTTTGCAAAAACCTGCCTGGTACATTGGTTGAATAATGTGTAAGGTTTTCTTGATTAAGTTGGCGATTGCCTTTTTAAATACATTGAAAAGTCTAAAAGTAAATAGATCAGTCCATAATTTTTGAAGTCCTTGATGTCTCCTTCCTTATTGATCAGGATAACTATAGCGATTCTCAAAAATTCGGTACTCTCAAGGTCATGAGGCATTGCGCCCATAAGGTGGACAGTTTTTACGTTATATAAGCTTCAGCACCAGGCGCATCGCGATTCCGACGCTTCGCTTATTTCGCTTATCCACTGATAGGCGTCACGCACGAAAGGCTGCAGTTACATAAGCTAGGAAAGAAATGAGTCTTTAGGTGATAGTCACCGCAGCGGAATATTACTTTCCTAGGACACGTGCAAGTAGCTTTCATCTGGCAGTCTGATCTGTGCTTGACAAATCAATGGCTTTAAGCCTACTATTTTGACCTTACTGCTGCAGCTGGTGCATTGGCGTGAGTTTTGACAAATCCCTAGCCTCTCTTCTTCCGTCTTCGTTTTTTGTTTATGAGTGAAAAGAATAATAGAAGTTTCTGTTACTTCGTCTCACTCATTTAAAAATAAAAGAAATAAAGTAAAGTAAGGAAAAAGCTCCGCTTTCCTCAGAACATATATTACTCCGGTGATACGTTTTCCATTGACTACTTTCGATCAATAGTTCCTGAAGCGGCATCTGTGACGCGACATTTGAGACATCATTGACTTGCCTGTTTTAAGAAATTGAAATTGAATCAATCACGTGCGGTTAGTGGAAGCCGTCGGCAAAAATTTCTCAACCACACAGCAGATTGCCGTGTTTTAAAAAAATTGGAAGCAAGTAGAAGTCGTTGTTTCGTTC
This sequence comes from Amblyomma americanum, assembly GCF_052857255.1. NCBI lineage: Eukaryota > Metazoa > Arthropoda > Arachnida > Ixodida > Ixodidae > Amblyomma > Amblyomma americanum. The sequence continues at coordinate 203,743,458 of NC_135499.1, forward strand.
GGCAAAAGTTTGTTGTTTAACGAACCGTGCAGCGTTAGTAAGATTCTACACATTTGGGAAACGATGAGCGGCCCCCCGATTGTGACTAAAAGAGGAAAGTGAGAAACCTACTTTGTTAACGTTTTTTTCTTCTTTTTTTATTAGCAGGAGTACATTGCTGAACTGCAGGGCGAGAATTTTTACAATCTAGGCAAGTGTGTGGGGATACGCATAAAACTTACGCTTGAGTGCGTGTAGAGATCTTTTTGAACAACTCGGCGTATACTTAAGCCCTTAAGCCGAGCTTAGAGGAAAGATTTTTAAAAACTGTGCCTGCTGGAAGACTAAAATCAAAAAGAATCGGGTGACTTCATTAAGCTGCACTGAAATTTCCACGAGCTTGTCCTTGCTTCTAAGAATGGTACACATGAGGCTCGGTATCGGAACTGCTTATTAATAGGCGGGTCGAAAAAGAACAAGTGATAATTCCACGTCGTAATATAAGTTTTCTTTAGAGTCACCGCAAATAATTAGTTAGGAAGGCCATGGATACCATGTGTGTTCTTCCCTGTTCGATGTCAGTACGCTACTACGGCGTTCAGTGCTAAGTTTAGCGTACGCGCGTTTGTGACATGGTATTGCGCTGTTTAATCTGGCATGATCATAAGTGATTGCTGAGTGCTTAGAATTTTAACTGAGCGCAGGAATAAGATCAGTTTTATTCACCGTTGTATCGGAAGTATAGCAAAAAAAAAAATTCAGGGCGTCCTATATATTCCTATATATTCAACTCCTATATATTCAACTCGAGCTGAGAGTTAAGAGCACAAATGGTGCATGCTGCGTGTAACGCAACTGCAGTAGTGTTGTTAGTAAGCGCCCTGAGAAAACAAGGGCATTCTTAATGATGATGATGATGATGATTATGATGATGATGATGATGATGTCCTCAGGCTTAATGACACATACTCACGGCGGGGGATTGGCCGAGGTGCACTGCTGTTGTATACTTTGTTATCATAATCGTCGTCATGCGAGTTAGGTCCACATCACGACAAATACGTCTTCCAGTAACCTGTCATTATATCTCTTGCGCCAGCCGCGACTAGACTATCCCAATAAATTTCTTCAAAACTACTCAATTAAATTAATTTTGGAGGCAGTGGGTACTACACCAGTGTGGCCAGGGCCTTTTCCGCTGGTTGAGTGATTTCTTCATTCCTTACAGAGTATGACACTCCTTTCACTTCTCTGTACAATGGAGTTAACCGAAATTTAATAAAGTTACTTAGCTTTAAACGGAAATAATGAACTCACGTTGCATCAGAGACACGGCAAAATATTCAAGTTTAGATTTCTAGGGCGTAAAATAAAACAGCAAATGGAGCATTTTTGTGGGTTTTTTTAAGGAATAGCTTTTTATAGGCTGTTTATTTAGTTTTTGTATTGCTTGAAGAAATTGCGGGTGATTTCGCTGCCTCATACCCAGCAATTCTGGACAAAAGCATTTTTGATCGGGAAACCATTTATGAACGGTAATTTTTCCATGTAATCTAAGATTTCATTATAAGAACCGATATATATACGCAGCCGCCACGGTGGCTCAGTGGTTACGGCGCTTAGCTGCTGACCCGACCGCGGCGGTCGAATTTCGATGGAGGCGAAATTCTAGAGGCCCGTGTACTGTGCGATGTCAGTGCAGGTTAAAGAACCCCAGGTGGTCGAAATTTCCGGAGCCCTTCCGTAGGGCGTTCCTCATAGCCTGAGTCTCTTTGGGACGATAAACACCCATAAACCAAACCAATATATCTACAGATCACTCGACGGCACTCTCGAAGTTTTTTCTATTAATGTTTTTGCTATCGTCAAATGCGTTCCCTATTGGTTTTTTATAGAAGTCTTAACTGCTAGATTGGACCGATAGAACCAATTTAAAAGAAATATTTTGCTACATATCAGAAAAATGAACATTTACCTTCAATATTACCGTAAAAGTATCTTTGCAATTTTGAAATTTTCAAAATTTTTGGCCGAAATTTCTAGACTTGTGACCACAATGAACACGCCCTGTCGATGGCCAATATGGGAGAGCTGCCCTGCACGGAATGCTTAAGACAAGAGCTTCAGCCATAAGCATGTCGAATTTTGCGCGCTTTCTTCATGGAAACTGAAAGAACTTACGTTGTAAAACAAACTATGAGCAAATATTCCTTTTGACACTCCAGAACATTTATGTTGACGCACTGCACATATGTAAATGGGTTTAAAGATATGTGAATGAATTTCACAAATGATTAGATGTTTTCGCATAAACACTTCATTTTCGCAGCATATCTCATTATCCCCTCTTTCCTCTTCCCGCCACTCACTCCCTCTCTTTATTTTCACCCTTCTGCTCGCATTACGGTGGGACCTAAGTTGTCATCTGGGATTTTGCTACAATGAGATAAAGTCCGTACAGTTGTCGAACTAGGAGAATATCACTCCTTTATGACCCCCGTCGCCAAAAACAATTCTGCTTCTTTACAGAGACGGAATGACGCTTCTTTGACGAAATAAATGCATTGTTGTGTGCACATCTTTACCGTAATTTTCATAAGCGGGACTTTTTTCCTTTCTCCATTAAAGTCTGCTTATTGTTTTTTTTCGATTCAGTGTATTTTATTCTGTGTACATTTGTTTGCGGCACCGCTCAGAGAAGCTTCCAGGCATATGTACAAAGCCTTAACAAAAAACCATAAGCGAGACTTTTTTCCTTTCTCAATTAAAGTCTGCTTATTGTTTTTTTTCGATTCAGTGTATTTTATTCTGTGTACTACATTTGTTTGCGGCACCGCTCAGAGAAGCTTCCAGGCATATGTACAAAGCCTTAACGAAAAACATATATATCAGGGAATAAAACTTAAGAGAAACAAATTTAATTTAGAGCGAAAACGGTACAGAGCAAGAAACAGCCGACATGGCGATGCGTGCCTAACACCCTCCCCAGCTTTCGCCTCGTTTCATTCCGGTTTTCATTTTTGGAGCCAAGTTCCAGCGACGCGCCGTCGGCACTTATATGACGTTTTCTCCCAGTCGGGGCTGGATGGAGGTGTATCGGCAGTCGTTAGAGAACATCGAACTCTAGCCGACAAGTGTGAAAAATTTGTGAACTATCCTTTAAACTGGGTATAGCGTTTGAACTACAATTTATGTTGAATTCCAATGGCAGATCCGGATCAAGTTTTTCTGCTCTGTTGGGAGCAATCGTATTCCAATGGCAGAATGGGAGTGCGAGTTGTCTGTTCCAATGACAGATCGGGATCAGACGTCGATCCCGGATCGCTCCATGGAGCAGCTAAATTTGCTCCGCCGAAATCGGCAGATTTGACCGGAACCCCGCGCGACGTTTTACTTTCCCGCGTCTGCTTCCGGTCATGACCGGCTGCATCCTTCCTGTCGTCGCTACGCGGTGATCCGGGCAACGTACAAGCAGTATTTTTGACTTTTTTAAAATTGAATTCTCCCAAATGTAATTATTTTTCGTTTTGTTCACGTCCGCAACAAGTTAAAACAAAAAAATTCTTAACAGGATGTCAATTCCATCGCGGTCAATTCTTTGTGACCGCTTTTTAGACCAAAATCGTTGACTTGTTTGAACCTCCCGCGCTTTCTGACGTCAGACGACGCGTACTCTCTAAGCCTAGCAGCTCTGTAAACAAGGAAGCAATCTGAAAATTTGGCGCGTTTCATCACTAGAATTTTGTGGTGCGGGCATCATCACACAAAGCGAAAGCTTCGTGCGCCTTTTGTTTGCCGTGAACGCGAGAGACAGAGTGGCGGCAAGGACGAATCGCTGGTGAAGCGAGAGGCCGCGCTTCGAAGGGCGCCGCCATGTAGCCTGAACTTGGAGCTATTCTTGCGCTGAAGTGCCCCCGCGGGAGCGCATGCATTCCATTGGCAAAATGGGAGGGAGTGATCTCCGCCTGAACTACGCGCTCCGTTTGTGATCCGGCGGAGCGCTCTCGATCTGCCATTGGAATTCAACATTAGTAAGCAAAGTTTTGTCATTTCAAAGAGCAGGTAGCATAGAGATAAAAGGGATCGAAATGCCTCAAACAAGACGAAATTGTAGTTTCTACACAAGCAGCACATTTGGGCGCCTCTCGTTATTTTCAAAGAATCTTGAGCACCCAAGTTGCGATGTATGCTCCACTAAGTCTCAACTGTTATTTCTACCACGGGGCGCTTGTCGCTTAAAAGTTCGGCTCGTCCTCTTAATTTCTGCCCTCGGCTATCCTGTCATAGTGCCAAAAAAAAAAGAAATATCAGTAACGTCGAGAGGACGCAGCAAACGCTACCAGCTAGTGATTTGCACCCAAGGAGTGAACCTCTACAACAAAACAAGAAAATCATGAGTGCGAGATTTGAGGGCCCAGATTTACCTAATTTATTCGAAGACGGATAAAGAAATAAACGAGAGCGGCAACAGGACATCCGCCTAAGCAAAGCAGCCGTACTTCAATTAATCATTTTCAGACATAAACTGAACGGCTCCAAAAGACCAATATACCTGTACCAGAGCCTTCTACGCAAACACCGCAGTTCGCCGTGGATGAACTCCTTTTCTGCTTTTTTTTTTCGTAATAAGACCCGGAAATCGGAAGCTACTTCTTCTAGGGAAGTCCCTGGTGCTGTTAATTTCAGTTTCGGGGAAAATAGCCTAAAGGTATCTGCGGAGACAGTCTTGATTTTCTCTTTTTTTAAGGAGAACGGTAAA
>NC_135499.1:203753195-203888195 GCF_052857255.1 Amblyomma americanum
CGCCAGCGGAACGAGATAAGAACCACGCTCCGGGATCTCTCTTTGTACGTGGGCTCAACGTTCTCTTCGAGCGCCGAGAAGAAGAAAAAAACCATAAGGAGAAAAGGGTACCGGCGTATTGGAAAGGATGCTCAGAACTGCGCCTTTATTTCTCTTGCTGTTTTCGTCGTCGTAGAAGGCCGCATCTGGAAGGCGGACAAAGAAACGGACGACTGCGAAATAAGAAGACTCAAAGGGGGATGGCGCTCCACTGCGCGCCGATTGCAGCGGAGTAGGCATAGCGGGGACTTATCGGGCGCAAATATCTTCCGGTTCGAGGTTCTCGCTTTCCCGGCCTTCGTCTCTCTGTGCCTTTTTGAAACTGCGTGAATCAGAAAGTTGGGAGCGTTCGGTCTTCTTGATGGTCGGAGTGGGTCTTATGAAATGCAGCGGCCGGCGAACAGTGGACGAGTCAAGAATGACGCAAACACGTTACCATCTATTGCTCCTGTCCTGTTAAGAATAATTTCTGGGTTAAACGTTGCAACATACCGTGCTGACGCCACCGTGGTTCGAAGCGATATGCTTCAAAAGATACCCTGCTCCTCACTTTCAACACACCGCAGAAATTTCAAGTAATTACGTTGTTTCTTAGTTGACACACAAGATAACTTGACGATTGAGGACTCGGGTAATTGGAGAGATGAGGGAGAGGTTTTTGCTCTGAAGTTGTCGTAGTTAAGATGCTGCTGCTGCTAACGATGGTGATGATGTTGACTCGCGCACAAGCGAAGTGCCCTGTCTTCAACTTGAAGTCGCAGAAACGAATGCCTGCAAATCGTCTAGTTTAAATACGGAATCACTACTCAGGTTCTTGTGCGCTAACATAACATCATTTTGAAATCACTGTTAAGGATAGCAAAACAGGCATTTTATGAAACTTTTCACTAGCGGTCACTTTCTACAATACAATTCAATGGCAACATATCGTGAGCTGGGCCATTGTTAATGCTGTTTTTGTCATACTTTTAAATGCAAATATGTGAATAATGCAATATATACACGCTACCGTTTTCTTACCCTTTCGCTAAAAATCCAACCGAACCGAGATAGATGAAATACTTTATCATTCAGCCATGACGGCGTGGTGGTCGTGGTAGACCTGTCAGAGTGGTTGCAGGTGCACATATTAATGGGCTCTCAGTTCTGCGTATAAATATTGCATACACCCGCGGTACGGCGCTCTATGTCAATTAGTTTTGTTTCCTTGTTGTTTGTTCTTTAGACAGAGCTCAGTTTTCTGATACATTTGTAATAATCCAGCCACTCATGTAAGGAACTGCAGTTAGAAATATGAGGCGGCCGGTAGGAAGATGTTAACAATAAAATTAATACACGCCTGCATGTCCGCCAAAACCTTCGTATTACGAATAACGGTCATTAGGTTCGCCAGCTTACAAGCGACCTTCAATAAAGCATTAAACAGGCGCAACTAGCAGCCGCAGTAATAAAAAACAGAAAAAACTTGAACTGAACAGTGCCAATAATCATTTCAGTCCGCGAAAGTAATGGCCTTCGCTTACTAATGCAGCGCTCGATGGACGCTTGCTGCTGCAATACTTTTATTTCTCAGAGGCCCCGGCCGCGCCTTTCAAGCGAGCAAAGCAGGCGTAATACTATAGCAATGGCATACCCCTAATAAACGACTTTGGGATGACTCTGGAGACGCTTTGCCAAAAGCGACAAAAGATGAGGGCACGGCCAGCAGACATGCGAGTTATAAGTCGTACTAACAAGGCCGTTAAACTATTTAGCACACTTTCACTGGAACTAGGGAACAGTGCCTTGCTCTTTTCTCAGTATTTGCTTCTTCGCTGACAAGGCAGCATCGAATTTCGATTCTGAAATGTCGCCATTAACAAGCCTCTCCCTGCGAGGAAGGTCATTAAGCTTAAGTGTCCCGTGTGCATTTGTTTTTTGGTGCGCTTGCATAGTCTGAAATGCTTGCTCAGGGACCTTTAGTGGAGCTGGCTTGCACTTGTTTTTCTACCCCTTGACGCAAAACCATTTTTAGTTGGGTAAATGGTTTTGCGGGAAAAAAAATTAATCAATATAAAGTGGCTGAGAAAATTCATATTTTATCGCAAAGGCACATGTTAACCAAACTTCTGTTCACTGTTCTTCTGCGGTGTGCTTAAGAAAGTTAGCGACGAAGCTTGTTATGTTTTGTACTTTTCATGCGATATCTCGTTACAGCTGTGAACACTTCACTAGAGCCTGCTGCAAACCACCAGTACCATTGGGAATAATTTGAACTCTGCAGCCGAGAAAACAATGCAACAAAACAAGCGAAGTCCTTGGAAAATTAACCAACTTAAACTTAATGCAAAGAAAGCGCTGCGTGACAGAAGTAGCAGGAAAAAATTATATTAGAGATGAAAGAATTTTTCGTTCGCCGCGTCGCAGCAGGAGGGGACCTTAGTCCAGAGTTTCTGTGGCCTTGGCTGCCGAGTGGGCCCGATTAACACGCTGTCTCATGGCCGTCGAGGCCAGAGCTGATGAGCACGGCCTCCCATTGCGACTGCGTGGTGCTGGAGATGGTGGGAGATGGTTTTGTATTGACACTCCCAGGTAGTGTGGTATAGGTTAGCCTATTCATCGCAAAAACGACGCTCGTTATCGTCTTCTGTGGGGCACTACTGGTGTAGTAAGCTTATGTCTGTACGTGTTTGTCTGTAATTGCCGCCAGACAACAACAACCTCTCTGGTTAACTTCTTGTGGGGTGGGCACTCTTATCCTCCCTAATCGGTAGTGTTGCGCGATTTCGGCGTGTTGGTTCAGCGGATGCCCGGTATTCGCCCCTGCCGCCAGTGTTCCACCTCCCAGTGCTCGGAGGGTACTCGCTCGAGCTACAGCGTGAGCTCACTGCCGTGGATGAATTCATGACAGGGGGTCCATACTAGCTTGACTCTGATACGCATCCGGATCTGTAAACATGACGTGCCACTTGAGCGTCTGTTATGATGTTTGGTTCGCTGTGGATGGCGGCAAGGGCAATGACAGCTTCTTCCGCTTTTATTGAGCTGGGTGTTCTTATGGATGTCGTGACGACGGTATTCAGCGCCCGGTCTATGACGCTGACAGCTCATGCCCTTTTCAGCTCGTATTCTGCCACGTCCATGTGTCTGAAGGAAGGGTCGTTGGCGAACATTCTGGCATGGGCTTTTGCCCTGGCCGTCCGTCGCCCCTCATGGCGATCGGAGTGCATATTCTTCAGTATCGGGGACTATCTGCATTATTTCACTGACTGTAGCCGGTAGTGATTGCGGCATGGAGCTTTGACCGTTTGTTTTCTCCGAGCTTTTTCATCAGGTGTCGTCCTGTGGATGACTAGTTAAGTAAGCTTCGGTAAGCTTCCTGAATGTATTGGTGGCTGCAATGACATTGACATGCAGTCTTTACGCGTGGACATAGTCGCCGGTAGTCTTAGAGCAAAACCTTGTACGCCCTTCTTAGAAACACGTCGACGTTCCCTGTTCCCACAGGTCTCAGCTTTACGCACAAGATAGAGTACTTGATCCGGCTAATGATCAATGCCTGAACCTTCGTAGAACGTATTATTCCTTCAGCCCGTGGTCCCTGTTGGTAAGTCTGCCAAGTCTGCCAATCATCCGCAGTACCTTCCCTGTCGATCTGGTTAGATCATGTGGCGTAGCCGTCCTTCTGGATGCGTAGGCCCAGCACGCGCACAATATCAACCGCGGGGACCTTGTTCCCTTCCAAATGGACTTCTATGGCTGGCGTTAGTTTTGTCTTGCAGGAAATTTTTCTGTTGAGCATCAGCAGCTCCGACTTGGTTGACGATGCTATTAGGTTTCCATTCCCGCATTAATTACTATATTTTCCTCAGTATTGATTTGCGTCATGTTTCATTTCCTAGTTAATTTTTTTTATAATGTAGTGCTGTGACAGCGACTAGACAATATATTTAAATCCTTTCAGTAGCCAGTTGAGCCTGCGAAAGCCGATATACACCACACATATTTATATAAGTAAAACAATAGAAGCAATACAAGTCTGGCTTCTACATATCCGATAAAAACTGGTCGGAAGCTATCGACAAATGACACAAACCCACTACAATAATATGCCGACTCACGGCATGTCGTGTCATGACACGAAGAAGGTCTAACGCAGATAACCCATCTCTTTTTCTTTGTATATTGGTTTGCAGCTCCATAAAAATGTGAAAGTATGCATACTGTGCACACGCGGAAGATTACTATTATGCGGAGTACCCAAAAGAGAATGAAGCATTATATAACGCCTGCGGTAAACTAATTTAAGGAAATTCCAGCTTCGTTATTCCATTCAAGAGTTACAGGCCATGCGTTTTAGCTGCCACGTTGGCTGAATGGCCATGGTGCTCGGCTGCTGACCTGAAGGACGAGGGTTCGATCCCGGTTACTGCGGTCGCTTTTCGATCGAGGCGAAATGCTAGAGGCTCGTTTTCTGTGCGATGTCAGTGCACGTCAAAGAACTCCAGGTGGTCGAAACTATCCGGAGCCCTCCACTACTGCGTCCGTCATGCTGTTGCTGTCAGGAAGAAGGAAAAGGAAAGTGCACAGGCCTGCCCACTGGCTCAAGCAGAGCCACAATCGCTACGACGTGCTGAAAGTAGGAGAGTTTAAAGATAGGATAGAAAGATAGGATAGAAAAGACGCGCGCTATAATGTCCCAGGCCGGTCCCGGAGGCAGTGTAATACCGGGCCAACCTGTGGCGGAGGTGAAGCAATCTTCAAGCACTCCGCCATATTTCCAAAAATAAGTTTAATATCTTGGGTCGAAATGGAACCCGTATCAGATATTAAATCAGATATATACCGGATAAGATCTAGTTTGAGTGCTTTGGGACATTAAACCCCATAAACGAGAAACCATAAACCAGTTCATGCGTTCTTTTTTCTCATCATGTACTAGGGAACGCAGGTCGGCAGCAGCATAGAAATGAGATGCTGCTTTTTCAATTTCCAACTGGCGTTATTGGTGTTTGCTTAGCGGACAGGTGATTAGGTGAACTTGAACTATATAATTTTAGAATATAGCGAAGTTAAGAACTGAAATTTTATTTGAAAGTGTTTGCTGCACAAAAGTAAATAGCAGATGATGCCAACTTCGGCAGTAGCCTTGAACCATCGGAAATTCCGGAGCCCTCCACTACGGCACCTCTTTCTTCTTTCACTCCCACCTTCCACCCTTCCCTTACGGCGCGGTTCGGGTGTCCACTAGATATGTGAGACAATTACGGCGCCGTTTCCTTTCCTTAAAAACCAATTTATATCCTTTTTGATTGTATGTGACCCGCTGCTTTAGCATGACTGTTTTATTGTTTGATGTGCGCGAGTTAATTCCTCCCGAAAATAGAACACGCTGCAATGCCGAATAAATTTCAAAGAAAAAGCATGTTCGTGACGCTTTCATAAAAGGCAACAAAATATCTACTCTACGCTTAAATATAGATGATGCCGGTCTTCATCCAGGCGTTAAATCAAGAAGCACCACAGCCAAAGAATGAGCGAGGGGTCGCTCATTTTGAAAATCTCTGAAGTCATGACGGGTAACTATACTTTACCAGGTGCTGAGAAGCATTTTAAAAGGACTTGTTGTGATGTATGCATTCACAGTTGTAGTTCCTTACCTAAAGTCTTTCGTCGGAATTGCACTGTGCGTAGAGGATCGAACTACCGCTGATTCGATGTACATGCATGATTTCCTTCTTTTTTTTCTTCCCTGCTGAAACAAACTCGTAACAGAGCCACGTTTTTATAATGGCGTGGGTAAGATCTTAATGTGTAGCAGCAGCAGTCTATCACAAAGTTTATATATATATATATATATATATATATATATATATATATATATATATATATATATATATATATATATATATATATATATATATATATATATATATAACATGTACAAAACGCGCACACGCAATCCGTTGCCACTCCTCAATCCATTGCGCGCTTTCCAGCAACAACCATTATACCTTCGCTTGAGCATGTAGGCTTAGTGGACACATTGTTTCCTGCTCCATAACCGTTACACTTAGGGCTCTTGCTTTCACACCAACGGCCTTATTTTCTCTCACGAGAGCCCCGCAAAAAAGCCGCGTTAACCCTACAGTGACATACATACACAAAAAACAACCAAGCAGGCATTTGAGCCTGGAACGTGGCAGTAGCCGGTACAACAAAAGACTCGGCTCCAGACCGGCGCGTGCGTCTGTTCCCGCCGCCAAAAAGGAGCGCGGGGATAGCCGCCGGCGCTGCTGCCGTCAGCGCTTGGCGTCGAACTAAGCGTAATTGCACAGCGCAACGCTGTTCCAATCCGCTGAGCGGCGACAAAGGCCACTTCTACCGTGTATCCCCAAACGCAGCCCGTTCACTCCACCTCCGTGGTGTACACGGCCGAGGAAAAGGTGTTGGGGTGAGGAGGATGGAGAGGCAGAACAGGGGTAAGGGAAGGAGAGTGCGACCAACGATCTCCTCCCCTTGCCCACTCCGTCTGCCCCTCCCCCCCCCGCTCTCTCCCTCACTTGTCCTTTCACTCTCTTACCGCATCGGCGTGCGATGCGGAAGGCGTTTTTTCGTGGCCCAGTTTCGCCGGCTAGGACCAGGGCGGCCCACGTGCCACTTGGACAGCGCCGGCTTCTAAAATCTTCTTTCTTTGTCCGCTTCATCTTATAGAGAGAAACGCTCCCTGGTCAGCGTTCGAGGAGGCGCAGGCTGTAGTGAAAAGTGGAGAGTTTGCGATGCGCCCGCGTTTCGCGAGAGAGTAAAGTGCTGTCTCTCGCGCTAACAGCGAAAATCTCAGCACCGCCAGGAAAAAGGTGCCACGAGGCTAGCGCCACTGGTCACACTGTGAGGCAATCTATTCCAATCGCGAACAGTCTCTACAGACACGAGACGGAGAAAAAAATAAAAGAACGTAGTTGGGCCCGAAGCTTCAAGCCAGCGGCGAGCAATTCATCTCGCCTATTCCTCATATCACGCGGGCAACATTATGTTTTAGACAGTCATTTACGTTGAACAGACGATGAACATGCGATGCGGGAAAAAAATGCGGCATAAAGTTATCTCCTTGAGCCTCAATTAGCTACCCCAGATGTTATGTAATCTCGACTTATCCATCGCGAGGATCATAAATGTGTCGAAATTGCTTCTAAGCAACTTTGATGTCAAACGCATGATTACGGATGTCATCGCTGTGATACGATCTAATTTAGCGTACAACAAATAAAATATTTGCATAATGACTGTTTTGATGGCAAAATCCTCTATTCTTAAAAAAACGGGTATTTTGAAGTGCTTTTAAGATCATATGTCCGTGTTAGGAAACCTGGTTATATAAAATAATTTAAGAACGCAGATCTCTAAAGTTTTTTCATGTTCTTAAGTCATATTAAGCACCCAGAGAAGATAAGGGGAATTAAAAAAAAGCAATTTAGTACGTTTTTCATTCTACCTCAATTTCAACCTGGCGCTTTTTTTTTTTCACGTTTCCTACGCCCTCATATAGATTCTATGCCTTGTCCTTTGTCGCCTCTAACCAGTAATAGCATCAATTTTCTCCCTGGATGGGATGGAAAAGCACGCTGTTCAGATGAGCTATCTGTTATAACAACAGCACGGACGAGGGAAACTCGGGATGGAAATGAAAAGTGAGGCTGTTGCGCAAACCAGCACCTTGTGATGGGAGCAAGAGAAGTTAACAAAAAATAGAATTCTCTTTGGTAAAGGTTAAGTAATCACAGAACTTAAGCTGCTGTTGGCGTTATGTTACATCGGTGCTGCATCTGCTGAACACAGTTCTCTCAATAAAAGAATACCTACTCAAGCACGTTTCATTTCACTCAAGCTTCGCCCAAGAGTTTTTAATATTATCAAGTTAACATGTTTTTAAATCTCCCTTGACATGACAGGTTGCTGGCAAAGCCTGTATTACTCGAAAATCGGGTCCTGCGTCATGCTAAGGGAAGCGTGGAATTGAAGGGTAGGGGGAGGTGGGAGGGTTGGAGAGAGGCAAAGTGATTCAGCTGAACCTGCGTCTTGCGCGGTGAGCTTTGCAGAGATTCGCCACACTGCAGTAGTGAAGGGAAGCCGCGCACTATATCGATCTGAGGTTTCATCGACCACGCTAAACAAGAGCCACCACTGCATCCCAGCTTCGACGTTGTTTGTAACATGTATCGACTGGCTGCCCCTAACGAGGCACGGTCCATATTGGGCTTTATGTGACTTGAAGGGCTTCAAGCCAAGAAAATATGATAGGCAAGGAGAAGTACCTCGTAAAATATATAAAATAAAAAGAACCACGTAAACGATGCCGTCCGAAAGGGTTCGTAGGGGGCAATATTGACTCGAAGAAAACACTTCCTTTTTTTTAGGCGACTATTTTGGGAAGAGGATTTGGAAGGGGAGGGCAAAGGTGAAAGAAGGACCAGGTTTATCTAGTAGCGTACTCTAAAAGTTGACGTACCGAGTAAAAAGTTGAAAAGTAGCTTCTCTAGTGTATTGCGGTTTTCTATCATCTGGCTGCGCTCTTCTAGCTTATGGGAGGCCATTTAAGCCTGCCGGCTTTAGCTTAATAACGAAGCACGGAGACTGCCGAGTTGATTCCCCTTCCCTCTTTTGTAGCGATAGCTACATTGCTGTAGCATTTCGAGCCTTCAACGTGGCGGTGGTGGCGTCGCCACCCTGTGGCTGCGCCGCCATGCTGTAACGTGGTTGGTCAAGTGGTGCGGAGCAGCTTCCGGCTGCGCGGCGCCGTGGCTGATCACGTTGTTGGTCACGTGGTTGGTCACGTGACCAAGTTCCACTCAGCCAGCTGCAGCTATCGCGTCACTCCAGGTATAACCAAAGCTAAACCACCGCCAATTTTTTTGTTTTTTTTTTTCACTGATGCTCAACACTTCGTACTTGGTCCTTTCTTTTTTGCCTATTCGAATATAACAGAACCCGTGGCTTATGTACTTCTTCAGCATTTGATTTTTTTTCTCTTATCAATATCGTGGCTTCTAGCGCGCATCTTCCAGCGTTCGCCTAGAAATTGGCAGGGAACGTTGCTCCTGGCTGCCATTTTAATACTTTTAACCTCCTCACCATCGCTTTCAGGTGCATGTGATTGACCGACGATCAGATCCCGATGTGAAGGACAAATTAAGGGATAGAAAAAGTTTCTACACCTTTGAAGAACATTCAAATCGGCACCACTGACAAAGAAAAAAAATGTTTGTTTCTAATATTTTTGCTTTTTTTCTGCATTAGCTGGATTTAGCTAAAATAAAAGCACATGAAGTAGTTCCCTGCGTGGAATTTCGCTATCTCGAGCGGTTATAGCTGTATTAAGGCTAAACACAATCTCTAAACACAATCAATCTAGTTGATTATTTTTTTCCTATACGCATACCGAAAATCTGGAGGACACTAAGTATGAGGCGAGGCCACTTCCGCGCAATAATTAACAAAGCACCATAATTCGCTGCAGTCGGTACAGCTCCGTGTAAATATGCTGGAATTCCTATGCAATTGGTTCGTCATACTTCTTGGTGTTTTGTGACGTCAGGATTGGACCCCTGATTGACTGCACAGCAAAGCCCAGCACGAGCTTAAAACATTCTGCCGCACCCGCATACGGGCTGTTTCACCTGAAAGGCTCTGCAATTTTTAAAAAATAATATATTTGGGCTAGAAGAGCGCTTTTTTTTCGGTTTAGCATGGTCAGTGGTGTAATGCATCAAAATCCAGCTAAGACGTTCTTACTAGCAGGCTGGCTAATCATTATTGGAACGCAATTTTTTAGCGTTTATTCTTGGTCTTCTTTTTTATTTAGAGGTACGTTGCCCACCGCAAGTAATATCGACATCAGTATTTAGAATTTCGAAAATGTAGTCAACCTCGGCGCTGTGGAGCCACAAATTTCGCCTATTCTGACTAGTTACGTGCAGTGGAGCGGTCGCTTTAAAAGCGAGCGTTCGAAAGAGCATCTATTTTGGCTTGATGTAGGCAGAATTTTTGGGCCACAGCGCCTAGGATAACTGAGTTTTCGAAATTCTAAAAACTAATTTGCATAATGCTTACGCTAGGCTGCATGCCTTATTATTTAACCAGCCAACTAGCTAGCATATGTAAGCAGTACTCTGATGCGCTACACCGCTGACAATGCTGAGCCGAAAAAGCGGTCTTCTACTCAAAAAGTCTATTGTAAACATTACAGAACACCTTAGGTAACACTCGGTAAAGTTGTTTTTTATGAACAGTTCATTTGTATTATTTGTATTTCAAAATTTCCACCCCTTTGCACTGGAAGAGATCTGCAATGTGGTCCTCAAACCACGAAAGTTAGTAACTTTTAAGCCAGAACGTATGCTTTCGTGCATCGCTTTCAGAGAGCACACTGATAAATCTGCCTAACTTATTCGGGATAGAGTGTGTTAGGCACAGCCGATCAACAACACAAAGAACTCTGATAAAACTTTTGCACTTTTAGACCGCGCCGGTCAGCACAAAAAGCAAACACAAGGAACGCTGCTTTTGCATTGGATTCGACCCAATCCATCTTCATCCTGGGCTGACAACAACAGTTCATTCCTCACTGCGTTGTAAAAAAAAAACATTTGGCGCGATTTTTCCACCTCCATGAATGTTTACGTTGGGATGTGTCACCTCCTCCGCCTCCTCCTCCTTCTCCTCCTCCTACAATTTTCTCTTCTGGGCGCAGCAAATTGCAACCATGCTGATATAAAAATGATGTTACAGAACGCTTTCGAACAAGATGCAAATAGTTTCTAGCAAATAATTTGGTCATGCCACACGAAAGCACAAGCGTTGTGTGTCTCTCTGTAGAAGTCAAACAAAAAATATTGCCAAAGGAAACACATTCACCTATCTGCATTTTGGACATATTTGTTCCCCTTAATTTTGGCTAAACGCTTAGCTGTTGTCGAACTCACAGAGATTGTTACTTATCCTCGACGCGTAGCCCGGAAGTTTTGTACGCTTAGCAAAATTATTTCCTTTTACATAATATCAACCGCGTGTTCCGGATATTGGTTTTATTTGTTCGCCGAGTGGAAAATGCTTGCACTGGCTATAAGCGGCACTAAGGTTGTACGGTAGCCGACTACGCACACTAAAAACAAGAAGAACGGGGGCATAGCGAACACACAGCAGCGTCAAAAATACAATTTTCATGGAGTGTTTATTTTTTTTGCTTTTTCTCATCTCTGCGTAGACGGCGGCACCTACGAAAGACCAAAAATTGAACTGGGCGAAATCTGGAGAACGCCAGTTCAATAAGTAGCATCATAAATTGCCGTCACGGCGGCTCCCATTCTCCTTTCTACTATTACTTTCTTCTATTCTTCCCGCCGACCTTGCAACGATGAATTCAACAACAGTTCTTTCATAATGAAGAAAAAAACCACTACAGACACTGCGATGCCCTGCTTGGAAGAGGAAAATAGCAAGTTTTATAAGTTGGCTACTTGTTGGTTCGGAATTTTTGAAACGTTCTTGTTCTTCGTCGCACGGGCCGTACAGGTGGGCGCAGGTCCCCTAATAAGAAAATGATTGCAAATTACGTCGACCCGGAAGCACCCATGTGGCTGCCGACGTATACTTTGTATGTTTTATACTTTTTCCCAGCTCCGCATTGTTTCGATTTAAGCTCGTTGTGGTCTGAGAAAGAGGCTGCTTTGACTAGGTGAACGCGCCTGGTCACTGGGCCCTATGATGGAAAGCGAACTCTATGCCAACTCTCGCTAATCACAAGGGCTAGTCGCTCTATACTAACAGAACTTGGACGACAAGGTGAGGCCGGTCAAGGTTATTTTACTCAGGAATTATCACTCTTTTGTGTACATTTTTTCTTCGATTACGAACCCTTTATCTGACTTTAAGGCTGTTTTATGCAGCCGTAGGGTGCGTCTTGGTAAATATCAGTCGCATTTATTTCATCGTAAAAATCTTACTTGTGAGGGATCGCGCTAGTTAAGATAATTACACTTAGTGTCGGTGTTTCTCCAAAAGGTAATTTTTCCCATTTTTTTTTTTGCATGCAAGGTGAAAACATTCTTTTCTTGATGTATTCGAATGCACAGTTTAAATAAGCATATACGCAGGCTTTTTTGCTTTCCCCTTCGGTTTTTTTTTTGTGTTCCAGCAATATTGGCGCATTCTGGCTCCACCGCCGTCAGCAGCCGTCCAGGAATTTGCTTGCATTAATATCGAACAAAGATACAAAGAGCATGGTTGCTGTTTGGCTTGTATCCCACCTAAATAAAACTCCAAAAATACACTTTCAGTATTGCAGATGTTTTTCAGCAAGCGACGCCTCTCACACAGCGGTCCCATAATAAAGCGTGGGAAGAATAAATTCGTGCGAGTGCTGTGTTTCTTTTTTTAAGTAGAGTATCGATTCTACTGTTCTTATTTAGTTTTCCGAGAGCTCCTTTCGGAGTCTATGTACATTGTTTTTTTTTTATCTGCACAAGATGCTTGTGATGAAGCAATTGTAGTGAGCTATCAAGAATACTGCTTTTAATCTCTCGGCTAGCCAATGGCTAAAGTAAGATTTGAGTTTCTCTGACGCCAAGCACGTACAACAACAACAACAACAACAACAACAACAACAACAACAACAACAACAACAACAACAACAACAACAACAACAACAACAACAACAACAACAACAACAACAACAACAACAACAGCAACAACAATCCGCGCACAGCTACTGCGTTTCACATCTGTGTAAATTTCCCCACGCGACACACTCTCTGGGGATCTTCCAGATGACGACCGCTGCCTGCTGCTATCATAATTATCATCTTCCAGCATGTACCGCTATGGAGCCGCGTGCCTTTTAAAGCAGAATTTAGGCGCCTGAAATCGGAGTGAATGACAACCTCCGAGCCCGAACTGACGCCGACTGGACGGCTAAGAATTGCATAGCTGCAGCTAGTCTGCTCGTGTATTTTGAATTCATGGCGTGCGGTTTCATTGGACATTGTTAAAATTATTCAAATTACAGGTACTTTAAATTCAATTGGAGGAACCGAAGACGACTTCATTTACAAGCGTGGCGAAGAGCCGGGCCTGAGCAGCGGTGGCAGCGATAGCGATGAAGAGCCTTAAATATACCTTCAACTTGGCGCCATACTTAGCCTCAGATAGTGTAATACGATATGCAGTTTCCCCGGAATATAGTTGGAAAATTTAACAGAAAAAATTCCGCTTTCATGTAAGATTCGCTCCCCACAAAAATGGTAACTAAAATACTTAGCCCATAATCGAGGATATGCGGCATTCCAGTAGCAGTTTTTTTTTATTCGCGCCTTCTTATAGATCATTTTTGTTGATCGACTTGTGCAAGTTCTAAGCTAAATGCGAGACGTTCTTCGCGGCGCAGATACATTTGTCTTTTCGATAACCAGCTATCACTAGGCGAGATCGGCCGGAGCAACGCGCCTGTTGGTATTCTCAGAATGGCGCGGGGAAAACAGAAAGCATGAAAAATGTTTCCAGAGTCAGATATCAGGATGTTTAATTGCTGTGTTTTCTTTTTTGTTCAGATAAGAGGGAACACAAAATATTTGGGCCAGTAATTCGTGCAGATTTTTCCACATTGATCGTCGACGCCGTCTCGAGTAGAACGAGCCCGAGTTCAGCCGAGGATGTGAAAACATTTAATAATGCATAAAAATGCTTTCTGCGGAATACTTCAAGAAGGTAGCGAAAAGCAAAATTTTCTGCACTGCACTTCACTTTTTCCACGCCACCGGTCTGGAAGACCTTATCAGTGCTTCCAAGTTCGACTGTTTAATAGGTCTTCAGAGAAACCTCTTACTTTGCTTTTGGAAGCCTTTAAAAAAAATTGCTTTTTAGTGTTCTTGCGGAGTGTGCTTTTAGCATTCGCCGTGGTAACTTGCGATTGACAACAAGGAAGATATTGTGACTTGAATGTTGCATTGCGCACAATCGCTTGCAGGGACGTTCAACCAAAAAACTGAAACAAGTTGCTTTAAGTTTGCGCAATTTCTTTGTGCTGGTTTTAAAA
Source organism: Amblyomma americanum (assembly GCF_052857255.1). Taxonomy (NCBI): domain Eukaryota; kingdom Metazoa; phylum Arthropoda; class Arachnida; order Ixodida; family Ixodidae; genus Amblyomma; species Amblyomma americanum. Next base: position 203,767,300 of record NC_135499.1, read on the forward strand.
GTGAGTACTCATTATTGAAGAAATTCAAAGACGGTTCGTTCAACTTCCCGGCGGTGCCTAAATTAACATGGATGTTTTACTGTAATAGCTCCTTCCTCGCCGAAAGCTGCACGGTGCTTTTTCTTTATTTTATTCCAGCATGCATTTAAAATACGCTCTCTGCTATTCTCCTATCCTAGCACCCTCGTTTCTTTTTTCATCTTCAGCTCGCTTATTTTCTAGCGCTGCGGTCAAATTAATATATGCAAGACATGAAGATCTATCATCTCGTGAGTGCGCAATCTTCTTCCAACTTAAACAAATGGCGAAGGCCGTTTGAGGGGAGACTAGAAGAAAAATGGATCAAAAGAGGTGGACAGCCAGAGTATTCAGAGTATAGTACGGTATAAAAACGTGGACAAGTGGTGGAGAGAAAGATGACTTGAAGCCTTGAGGCAGAATATGCACGCAGCGACAAAAAAAAAAAAGAAGGAAGCTGCTACGAATATAAAAAATAAAACAATGTCCTTGAAACCTAGACTCCTAACTGGAAACAAAAACATAGAAGCATATTAACCGCTGCACAGATATAGAGCGGAAAAAAGCGCAATCTGCAAGGTAAAGGTGTACGATAATTCAAGAGGCAGTGCACTCGTTTTTGAAGCTATAGATAGAGGTTGGCTTAGAACGAGGCAGTACAGAAGTAACCATGAAGAGAGAGAGGATATTTGTGAAGTCTGCGCGAATAGTGCCATCAAACTTTTTCCGTTACATATTCAGATATAACTAAACTAACGCATCAGCAGTAGAGACAAGAAGAGAAGACTTGAGTACTGCTGGTGAAAAAGTAGAATGATTTTTCACTTTACTTATTATAACCCCAGCGCCAACCAGCATTGCAGAAAGGACAACAGCAAGTCGAAATGAGCATCTCAGAACGATAAAATATGTTGCTGAAGGTAGATAACGAAAATATAAAAAACAAAGCGTGGGCTAATGCTAAAAAATGCCCGGAAGGTCTAAAATTGCTACATCCATCGAAGTATTTAAGACGTCCATCTGTCGGCTACTTATACAATAATGAGCTGTTCACACAACTAGGTCAGAGGTACGCATCTGTTTCCTAACCGACCCAACTATTCAGAGTTTAACCGCCTTTTTTTTTTTTAAAAGTGACCGGAAAGTCGAATCTGTTCAGCCCAGATCAAACACAGGAAAAAGGGTGAAAGTTTGTTTTATCTAAACACGTTCAGCTTGCTTCATATCACTGAATTTTGTTTGGAGTGTCCCTCCTCCCCCTCTCCCACTTCCCCTTAATATGTAACTTGTTGGGACAAGGTATCTTATACGATTACAGCACTCATTCTTTGACCTTTCTGCATTTTGGTCAGTCTCCACATGTCTTGTCGAGAGGCGTTCTGTTTCCGATTACAGCTTGTAGGGTTATTAAGAAAATTTAACGAAAAAATTCGCCGTGCCACCAGTTCCTATATCCCGGGATTCGCAAAACTATTTGCATGAATCACATTTTGTGCCTTGTAAAATTTTGAGAACCTCAATTAAAGCTGAAGCACTTAAGAGCGTTTTGCTGAGGACCATACTTTTCCGCAATATTCAAGTCTCGGATTATTTTAAGTTTAGTATTAGCTGGGTAATATGGAATAGCAGCGGAGAGGTACACAAGATTTATGGATTGTCAGCCTTTCATATGAACGTCATCAAAAACGGGCAGATCAAGTTCCACAGCATTTCTGCTGTAACTTATGGAAAAACAAACTCCTTGGCCGCACACGAATGTCGTCTGCTTTTTCTGGTTCCTCTGGTCCGCTTGTTAGCTGCCAAGAAAACGCTACTCGAGTTCTATGAATTCCGCAGATTCTGTTCGAACAAAATAGATGAGACAATCTTCCGCAAGAAATTTATCTAACTGTAAACTCAGAGCTGATGGCAAATTTGAGACACCCGTTTGATGAGGAAAACAACCTGATTGACTAGGTTCACTACAGCAAAAACATAAGAGAGATCTCCGTATGCTTGAGATTGTAAAGCTGGCACTTTTCGTTCTATCGGCTTTCATGCGCAAGGTTTTGAAGGGCATGCTTTATTCGTCCTGTATGAAATGCGTCCCTCTTTGACGATCCCATGCTGGACTTGAATAGCACAACATCCCACTCATCGAGGAGACGTGCAGTTAAGCATACAGCTTAACAAGAGGTCAACGGACTCGGAATACCTGCGTGAACTTACGGTTAAGCGACCGCAAGGGCTGAGCCCACATCCGGATCTGTAGCGGCTACTCTTTTCTCTAGTTATTATTTGACCACAATCGTCTTAAACAACGAATTTTAAATCAAGAAAAGCTATAATAATAGTTGAGGCGCACGCACATCATGACTGCTCTCCTCAAAAAAACAAAACAAAACGTTTAACGTTGCTTTCTAGGGAACAAGATGTCGTAATGACCAGACAAGTGCGCCTATTGCTTCGTTCATTAGCTGATAGTTATCACCCTTGCGAGGTGAACACTTGAGTTCTATAGTCTAGTCTAGTCTGTTGTTGCCAGGAAGAAAGAAAAGGAAAATGCACAGGCCTGCTCACTGGCTCAAGCCGAGCCACTTTTGAGTTCTATAGCCGGTGCCGCCGAGCAAACATATTGGCGTTCCTGTCTTTTCTCATGCAGGAATGATATAAATTCAACTTCCTCGAGCGTTAAAAATTACAGTACATTCCTTAATTGTGTCCAAAGCACTGCTTCTAAGAGGTTAATGAAGCCTGCTAGGTCTGCACTTCGCTTTCGTTCACGCTACGCTGAGCAACCCCCCAGCTGCTCATAGTTGCTCCCTAAGCCCGTTTACGAGAACCCAGTGAGGTTATTAACACCGTCTCAGAGGAAAGGCGATGCCTGCCGCTGCATTCTAGCCCCGTCTGGGTTTCTTTTTCCTCACACCTCAGCGAAGGTCGAACGGGGCACGTGACCCGTCGAGCACAAATCTTTTCGCTAAAGGTCTAATTAGCTTACACGCACCATGGCTGCTTCAGGCATCGTTGACTTCTGACTCAGGTCATCGTTTCTTTTCTTCTATACGCTGAAAATAATAGAGAAAATAAAAACCAATAAGAGAAGAAAATACAAATGGACACGGAAGACCATAAGGAAAACGGATCTGGTGGCAGCAACAAGAGCTGCTGTTCTCGTGATCATTTTTCTTTTCTACCCTTGGAAGCGGTCGGGCGTGCGAGAGGTCACCACTCGCACTCGCGGTTCTTTCTGCTGCGCCTGAAAAATGCACCCCCCCCCCCCCCCCGGGCTACCGAGGGTCCCGAAGCGTGACCTCGTATTACGCGCGGAAATGTCAGATTTTATTATAGTGCCATTTTAGTTCTCTCAAGTTCTGACGACCTGTTACAGAGCCGGCGTGGCATATACCGACGAGAAGAAAATAGAAATTCCCAATTTCAGTGCAGTTGCTTGAAAACGGCGCCGAGACGTGCTACTAGGGCACACTTTAAATTCCAGAGCCGAACTTTCGTCGAACGCTGTTCAACTTCCGATAGAAGTATGCAGTCAGCTGCAGGCGTCGTGCGGCAAATAGGACGACTGTGGTCGTGGAAACGAGGCGTAGTAACTCGTTCGCGCCTTCCATGCGCTCGCTTAAAGTTTATTTCCTAGGTCGTTTGGAGGTGACCATACCCGCCGTGAGTTCATAGCGCCTGCTAGTGCTCGGCATTTGAAGTGTGGCAACGGGCAAAATATTTCCGCGAAAAATACGCGCGTTGTCACGAACTAAAAAAATACGAATGCAACGGTCAACCACACATATTGACGAAACCGAGCAATCCGAGCGAACAGCAAAAACGATAAAATGAACTCTGTGGCAATCACATAAGGCATGTTCTACATTCCAAACTGCGAAAGGTCATTCGTAGTTTAGCATTTCTGTAATATATAGGGGCGCACGGTCTCTCCCCGCGTCTGCTCACTGCAGTGATCGCAACAGCGATTCTGCCACGGTTCCGAAATGTTGCCGCGCCTCCCCAGACGTTCTTGTGCTTGTCAGGTCATATTATTAAAGAACTCAGCGTTCATAATCCCAGGCATACTTTCTTCTTCCGGCCTGCAGCCGCCTGTTCCACAACCGACGCTGGTAAGTGGGTGCGGTAACTTTTCTGCGCTTGTTTTGCTTTACCGATCAGAAAATGGTACCTTCTCTTTTCACAATAATTATGGCCAAGACGCGATCGACAACGGTGCAGTCTTTTTATTTCATATTTTCTTCTCTTGTCCTTGTCCTTCTCAAATTCTTATGACTGATACAGCTGGGACATTGCTAACATGGTTTATAATGGTTTAACGTCCCAAAGCGACTCAGGCTATGAGGGACGCCGTAGTGGAGGGCTCCGGGAATTTCGACCACCTGGGGTTCTTTAACGTGCACTGACATCGCATAGTACACGGGCCCCTAGAATTTCGCCTCCATCGAAATTCAACCGCCGCGGCCGGGATCGAACCCGCGTCTTTCGGGTCAGCAGCCGAGCTCCATAACCGCTGAGCCACCGCGGCGACTAGACACTGCTATGAATTTTTCGTGCTATTTTCTTTGTCCTTCCAGCACAGGCCTTCCCAAAATTAGATGCGTCTTTTCTGTTGCGCAAGTAGGGCACGCATACACAAGAAGGGGAGTGATTTACTGAGATAAAACCTAGGTGTCGGGCCTGATTAATGAAGGTCTTAGCTGCAGCTGTATACGCGCTCGCTGATTTTTCGACGCCTCGAAGCAACTTCCTTAACCCGACACGGTTCGCCGCCAGGCGCGTCACCAACACCTGTGCTGTGCCTCGGCGCGTAGTTGCATGCAGCTCAGCGCAAACTCCCTCCGCGGCTCCGTTCGGAGGCGGGAGCGACTGCGCGCGAAGAGAACCTCTCCCAAAAAGCGTTCGGGCGTGACTCTCAATTCAACTATGTTCCTGTATGTTGGGAGCTGTTGTTTTTTTGCATCATCATCATCATCATCATCATCATCATCATCATCATCATCAGCCTGACTACACCCACTGCAGGGCAAAGGCCTGTCCCATGTCTTTCCAATTAACCAGCTACTTTGCCAGCTGCGCCCACCCTATGGCTGCGAACTTCCTAATTTCATCAGCCCACCTAACCTTCTGCCACCCATTGCTACGCTTGCCTTTTCTTGGAATCCACTCCTTTACCCTTAAGGACCAGCGGTTATCCTGCCTTCGCATTACATTCCTTACCCAAGCCCGCTTCTTCCTCTTGACTTTGACTGGGATGTCATTAACCCGCGTTTGTTCCCTCACCCACTCTGCCCGCTTCCGGTCTCTTAACGTTACACTCATTATTTTTCTTTCCATGGCTCACTGCGTTGTCCTTAACTTAAGGTGAACCCTTTTCGTTATCCTCCACGTTTCTGCCCCGTAGGTGAGTACCGGCAAGACACAGCTGTTGTACACTTTTCTCTTGAGGGATATTGGTAAACTGCTATTCATGATCTGAGAGAACCTGCCATATGCACTCCACCCCATTCTTAACCTTCTAGTTATTTCCCTCTCATGATCCGGATCAGCTGTCACTACCTGCCCTACCACTTCCAGCCCCTCGCTTCCAATTGTGAAATGCTGTTCCCTTGCTAGGCTGTTGAGCATTACTTTGGTTTTCTGCACGTTAATTTTTAGACCCACCGTTTTGCTCTGCCTGTCTAAATTATTGATCATGCTTTGCAATTAATCTCCTGAGTGACTCAGCAAGCCAATGTTATCAACGAATCGCAGATTGTTTAGGTATTCTCCATTAACTCTTATCCCCAACTGTTCCCAATTCAGGCGTCGGAAAACCTCCTGTAAACAGGAGGTGAATAGCATTGGTGAGATCGTATCTCCTTGCCTGACGCCCTTCCTTATTGGAATTTTATTGCTGGCCGATGTTTTTATGATCCCTCAATTTACGCAGTGTGAGCAGGTGTTGATGCATATAACTACGTTATTCTCAAGGATGGGCAGTTGGCCGAGCCGTTACATTATGACACGCAACAAATACAACGGAAGGAACGTAACACCATCGAGCTCAAGAACATAGGACGATTATGGGACTTGTATTCTTCTGACGGGAATTCGTAGCCCGATAGCCTCCGCGGGCGTTGGTAGCATCGCCGAATGATATGCGCAAAGAAATGAAAATAGGGCATAGTTTTATGTGCCCGTAGAGAGGATAGGTTCCTGAGAGCGTTACAAATAGATTGCACAAGAACCAAACAGAATGTTGACAAGGAAATGCTAAATTGGAAGAATGCGATGAACGCGCACGACTAAACTAAAACAAAGTTATTTCATTATTAAACGAGATACCGAGGAGATTTGTACAGACACTTCTATTCGGCGGAAAAAACTCTTTCGTAGTCGAGAGTAGACCACGTTGTTAGTAACGTTGTTAGTAGTAGTAGTTGTTAGCAGCTTTCAGTTGTTAGTAGCACTTGTCCTTTCGTCTCTTCTTGTTCCTTGTCCACTGTCGCAGCGCTGGTAAAAGTTTCGAGAGTAGGTGTAAGCATGAAATGCTTTGCAGTACCGGCGTAGTGCATTCTAAAGACTGACCTTCGTTGGAAGGCAAGGTCTTGTCTAGGCCGAACACAGCGATTTGTCCATAACGTCACCCGGGCTCCAGAGTGCAATGCCCTCACTATTCACAACGGGCTCCAAGCCACGCCGAAGAATGGTGCCATGGCTCCGCACTAGACCGTGGGCGCGCCGATAGGACAACACGCTCGACTCCCTAGGTTCGTTCACATGTCGCGACCACAGCGCGTACGACGCAGTTGTTGACGCATGCGCTGCTCCGGCGGCAGCGCAGCATGTAGGCACCAGTGGGCGGACGGAGAGGTTTACCAAAGTTCGATAAGGTTCGCCTCCGGTTCGGCACCGTGTTCTCTTTCCGTTCTGGCGCCAAGGTGACCCGCGGTGCGCCGACAACGAGAGCTAAAAGCATTTCTTGCTTAAAATACTTGAAAAAAAAGGGGCACACTCTCAGATATCTGATGAGATGAGCTGTGTAAAAAAAGATGCGCTTTTAGGATGATTCTGTTCCTTTTTATTCTTTTTCTTTTTGCCGTATCCCATTTCCTGAAAATTGCGCCAGTTAATTTCGCTTTTGTTTTGTCTGCCTCTAATGGCTCGCTAATTATTTTTTGTTTACATGTGCTGCATTTGCTGGAAGTTGCAGTAGGGGGAGAGGGGGGGGGGGGGGGCGGCGTGCATGAGGAGAATCGAAGTGGGCAGCCCCCGACCTAGGCAAGTGAGCTGGATGGTCGGTGAGGCTCGGCATGAGGACGTGAACGCTGGGTGGCGCTTCCACACGGCAGCTGGCTTTCCAACTACGTCTTTGAATTTCGATTGCGCCGTCACTCCTTCGTTCCCCTGCTGCGTGGGCCTTTACTCAGTAGAGGCCTTGTGGAGGGTGATGGTAGGTGCTATAGCGGTAGGTGACGTTTTCGGAGGGTAGAGTTCTGTGTGCGGGTGGCTTCAGCCACAATGACCGGTGTTTTCGCAGAATGACAGTAGCACTGCTTACACATTAAAAACAACTTAAACTGCTTGCATTTTACTGATCCTTTTGTACAGATAATAGTTCCAAGCGATAACATTTGTACATAAAGTCAGACGCAAGAATATTTTTTCTATGCACAGCATATGGCTTTGCAAGCAAACTTGCATTTGTACCTGCCGAAACAGCTTTATTTTCAGCCAAGGACTGCAAACTATAGGCTATTCACCTAAAACTTTCTAGCAGTGTTACTTCAGCTATATATGACTTATCGCGGTAGTTTTACTAATTGATGCAGAGCGGACTGGATGACTACGTAGAAAAATTATGTTAGAACATAATGCTCGTGGTCTGGCTAGCAGCAGATCAGCAATGAACACGATATAACTAAGTTAAGTGGTAGAAATAGCTGCTCTTGCTATGCGCTCAGGGCGGACATTTTTCTCCCTCGAATGTCTTTACCAGATGCATGTTCCCTTTACGGGTGTATAGTGGGGCTCAGCAGGATTTTAACCAACACCTGTATTTTTCGTATCTTAATCCAATAGGGAGTGCGCCGTTACCCTCACTGAGCACCACTGAACAACTTTTTTGACACGACTATCACAGGGGGATTCCACAAAATGTATTTCCTTGTGTACACGGTGGAGTTTTAATTTAATATTGCGCAGGAGAAGGTCAGAGGAACGATTTTAGACACGAAACCAAGAGAGTGTAATTTCTAAATATGAATATACGGTGCATTCTACTGACAGAAAGGACTCTTCTGCGCTCTCCCTCCCCACGAACCACCTTTTTGAACAACGTTAAGTCTTATATTTTTTTAGAGCCACTACTATAATACGGCTCTATTAATGCGCTACGATTAATGCGCTACTTCAATCTAGAGGTCGGTAGTCCTCTAGAGTTTGGAAGTTTGGAAGTTTTTATCGCTGTTCGCTACTGGTGCACATAAAAAAATACACAACTCATAAACACACACAGAGGATGCATTTCAAGGTGCTGATAAAATTTCTAAGTTCTACCTTTTTGCTCATGCCTTTGTTTGTTAAGCAGGACTTAAATACATTAGACAACTTAAGAACGACAAACCATAGACACGCTCCGCATGCTGCCTCCTTGATATATCTGTGCAAACACGAGCCCTGCCCATGAAAGCTTTTAGTGAGAAGTGTTAAGCTTAAAATGTGAAGGATAGCTTCGATAAACTGCTATGAAACGGTGCAAGATGAGTGACCGATAAATGCATACGATCGGGATTGCAGGTAACGATCACAGAACGCTACAGAGTGCTTGAGGTGAAAACCCTTCAGGACTTCTCAGGCCGCCCGTCTTCACATACGACTTCCCTGACGGCGAGCCAAAAACGCCGCTTTTGAGCCCACGTTACAGAAGTTGACGTCCTGTCAACTGCAACCTGTTATGCTCTTGTCAGACCCGCAGACAACGCAGGGCACAAGTGCTGTCACGCTGCGTTGCGCTTTGTAATGGGGCTGCCTATAGGCAGAGACCGAAAAAATCAAAAATTGCTTGGGAAGCCCTAACTCTGAAACCAGTAGTGAAAACTGAACTGCGTGTCGAGAGGCTTTCTATATGGAGTGTTCTGAACAACACGGAGTCGCTGCGTATTGACTACTGGGCCAAAATGAGTAAGTGCCACTTCAGACGACGCTGTATCTTTACTAAGAAACACTGTCTCTGCTGTGTTTTTTTTTTATCCCCGGAGGTGTTGTAATGCTTTCCAGAGTGAGAAAAAACAACACTGATTTCCTGGAGCGGGTTGCCAAGCGCGCCGTTCTATTGCTGCTTCAACAAAGTTGGCAGGGACACTGGGCTTTGTGCGATGGGACAACATGCTTTTAAGTGTCATTCTATAACGATTCTACAGGGTGTGCCACACAAATGAACCAGGGCTTTATAGTGTACCGGTAGCGTACAACAAGATGAAAATAAAGCCTTGACCTTTCATTTATTCACTACAGCAACTCTGGTTATTTTTGTATCTGTATAATTACAAAATTAGCCAATATAAAAGAGGCCAACAGTCACACAATCATATTGCAAAGAACCTTCATTGATTTTCACGTTTTAACGAGACCATAATTTCTTTACCCTCGTCTGCTCACTAATTAGGTTGAGTAACCAACCGCTCAAATTTTGAAATAACGCAATACTTTCAATTGAAAGTTGTCGGTCGGCTCAGAAAACGTCTATTTCAAAGGCTTTTTCTTTATATCTGCAAGGAATTAGCTTTTTTTCCCGCATGTCGAAGAAATCTCTCGAAATGCACAAAGAAACGATGGGATGTCTGGGCTCGCTCGCCGCATTGTCAGTGCTCTCAGATGAGCAGCTTAAGTACAAAGTTCAATCTTGGACCCATATTCATATCTCGATCCCTGGAGGGACCATTCCCTAGAAAGTCTCGAAGAGCTCCTGGGCTGGCTGAAGCGGTGCAAGCGGCTGCGGCTTTCAATTGCTACGAAGCGTGCAATGGTGCAGTCGTGTACCGTCCCCGCCTGTGGGATGGAAACCAGAATTTCATTGCAGTCGTATAAACCGCTTACTCCAAGCGAGCCCACAGCGCAATAAAAAAACAATATTACTTGTCCTCGTAACATCATCATCAACCTCATAAAATTCGTGTGGAATTTATTCTACGGCTTTATTCTACGGTCGTACTCTCCATACCAGAGCGTTACTGCAATAAAACAATCTTTAAAACTCCTGGACCTCAACATACGACGGAAATGCTTTCGCCTATCGTTGTTCCACTCCCTCTACTACAACCAGTCATCTTTCGCGCGCAGGCACATCACAGCAGCACATCACATATCACCTCGTACCGACCATGCGCATAAAATTCAAAACAATTTTCGCTCGCACAACGAAATATCAGAATTCCCCGTTAGTCTTGGCTATAAAGGAGTGGAATGCTGTACCTGCTAGCATTGTGGCTATTAACGAATCATCGTCTTTCCATTCATCGTTACTAACATTTCTTGAATCAGGCGCAGCATTGTCGTCTGTTTGAACTTGCCGCCTTGTACCTTTGATTTGCCTTGTACGTGCACATATTGTTTTTGTTTATTGCACACAGAACCATGCCCACGATGTGTAAGACGGACCCAATTTCATTATTAACACTTTGTTCTTTTATTCTTTTTTTATCTGTATTATGTATGAAGTGAACCCTTGAGTATTTTTGTTATTTGCTGTCCTCCCCTATGTAATGCCCAGCCGGGCCCTTAGGGTACTTAAATAAATAAATAAATAAATAAATAAATAAATAAATAAATAAATAAATAAATAAATAAATAAATAAATAAATAAATAAATAAAATATTTCTGTTTAGTAGCAAAAAAGAGCCAGTTTTCAGCTCACTCGTCTCGATCGCAACTGCTGCGGTGTCCAAGTAGTTTTGGCGCCGCGAAAGACTGTTCCAGAATAGGCGCGCCTCAAAGAGGTTATCGGCGCTGTATCCCGTCTGCAGTGTCGAAAGGCATGCAGCGAGAAATGCGATCGGTTTATTGGGCGAATTTTGGCAACGATGTACCTCACTGCGATCAGGGTTTATACAACGACGCTTTGCTCAGTACCGCACTCGCTACCGGCGATTTAGCCACGCTTAAGAGATCAAACCTTCGAACGATCGAATGGACGGACCTCCGGCCATCTCTGCCACGGCAGGGTGGCAGAGATGAAGATGGCAAAAGACGAAGCGACGCGCACAAGCACGAGACATGCGCACAATTGTTGAGGAAACTAACCCTAAAAGCCACTCCTCCGTTTTAGGAACGAAGCAGCTGCGTGTGTTAAGTGCGCTTGCGTGTCAAACTGATGTCGGCCTGAAAGACGATAATAGCGCCCTCTAGTTCAGCCATGCCATCGCTGTGCTGTCTGACGGTCCTACTTTCGCTGTGGTCATTTGAAAAGCAACAGAGGCCATTTGTGATTTAATGCAACCCTGAAAACAAAAGGTTGTGCATGTTCGTCTCTGGCAGCCGAATGATGGCGCCACCCTCGATCAGAAGCGCAGCTCCGGTTTTACTCGTACCCCGCGTGATAGGAAAGGGGTGAAAAATAATAATAAGAATAGGTTTTTGGGCGGGAAAGGAAATGGCGCAGTATCTGTCTCATATATCTTTGGACACCTGAACCGCGCCGTAAAGGAAGGGATATTAATGAGGGAGTGAAAGAAGAAAGGAAGAGAGAGGTGCCGTAGTGGAGGGCTCCGGAATAATTTCGACCACCTGGGGATCTTTAACGTGCACTGACATCGCACAGCACACGGGCGCCATAGCGTTTTTCCTCCATAAAAACGCAGCCGCCGCGGTCGGGTTCGAACCCGGGAACTCCGAATCAGTAGTCGAGCGCCCTAACCACTGAGCCACCGCGGCGGGTAGGGTGAAACGCGAAAAAGTGGGGCTGTGTGTGGAAAGGACGAGCAAACTCAACAATGGGCCAGTCGAGCAAGAATGACGCGCCGGTGGTGCCAAGAGCACTATTTACACAACCACTGTCGTGCCAAGGAAACACGGACGTTGACATGAACGTTGGGCCTGTCTAGGAGTACTCAAAATTTTAAAGCCCTTTTGTCACTGTCCTTAGTTACTCAGAGCATACTCCAAAAGGCGTAATGAGCGACTTGGGTGCAAAAGTAGCACATACTGTAGGGCCTACCGTAAAAAAAACTACTGGCTAAATTTAGCAGTGGCTTATTTAAACCATTCAGCGGGAGCCATCGCGTTCATTACTGCGTCCACAACGGTGTCCCTCCATTTTCTGTCCCTTCTTCCTATATTTTTCCTTTAGTATTCTTTTCTTATTTTTTCTCCTCTACTTCTTGCTCTCTTCTTCCTCCTTGTTCTCCTTTTTTCACTTTTGTTTGTTCTCGCTTGGTGCTTGGATTCGCTAGGATCAACTTGGAGCGAAGCCAAAAACTACAATACGCTTCAGTCACACGATGGCTCACAGTGGTCTCCCAATAACGGCTTTCGCCATAAAAAAATTGAAATAAATAATAACAATAATAATAATAATAATAATGCAGAGAAAAATTGTTTCCGTTTCTGGCCGCCGCTCATGCCATTCAGATCCGCCACGCGCGTGAATGACGCCACTGTTGCCTGCTGTCCACGCCGGACGGATCCGACGACGACGGCTGGGCGCAGCGAGCGAGACGAGCACCCAGGTGCGCCCAGCCGTGCCGCCGGGTTCACGCGACCATTCTGCCGCGGTCACCGGAAGCTCCTGCACGCCGTTCGACGCTGCCTCGCTTCAGGCCGGATGCGACGTAATGAATGACGAGGGACGCGCCAGTCGAAATATCCGCCGCGTTAGGTCAACACTCCGTTGGAGCTGGGTGGACGCTGGAAACTTGACGATGGCACTCGCTGATAACCTTCGGCTAACATACGGGGCTGAAATGGGTAGCTCACGCGATGTCAGAGATTATATAGGACTACACTTGTTGCTCTCCGCGCGTAGGTTAGAAAGGAGTCCGTATGTGGCAGCACTCGGATGGCGTTAGTGACACGAAGAGAAAGTTCCATAGAGGAGGGTCTTGAATAAGTTCGACTGATGTCGAAAGATAATTCATTAATTATGCATACAGCCGTTTCCTTTCGGGTAAAGCCTGATTTTTTTCTGACTCTTGCGCCTCGAACACAGTTCTTAAAAAGCGGGTTATAGCAGATTTTTCTCCGGAATTGCTCATTCTAGAGTTCACATATGAGCAAGGGAAGGAGGAGATATACGTATATATGAAAGGGCACTGATAACATGCGCTTTCCTGAATAAAGCTAAAGACACCGCACGAAGAGTAACGTATATGTTGTACTTGTTCCAGAGGAGTATTCTTTCAACTGGTGATCTTTAACCTCTTTTAACGCTTATTTTCATGAGTGGCTTAATTTGAGGATATTTTTGAAAAGTAACTTTTAAAATCGTGACGCCTAAACACGGGTTCTGACCAGGAGTTTGACTAGCGAGATGTAGCAAACACTATCCGCGTTGACGTCTAGCTCCAGGGCTCTTGCCCGTTGAAAATAGCCTCTGATGTGTAATGAGTCTTTTGGCAGTATACAAGGCAGGTGGGTCTTGCAGGCACGCGAAGCACTGCGTAGTAGATTCACGTTTTACACGAAGAAATAATTATAATAGATGAAAAAAATCTAATTTGGTTAACAGTTATTTTCTTCCTAACTTCTGATTTCTGTGTTGTTTGTGAAATACTGCGCAAAAATAGGGCATTTTGTGCTACGCTCCTAAACGAGCGCTTATAGTAAGCTGCCTTTTGCTACCAAAAAACGACTTCAAAATAACCGAATTATGCAAATTTTATACTAATAATTCTATTTGTGGTCAAATTCGAACTAAAAATACCGCCCAATTTATACCACTTGAAATCTTGAAAAAATAAGACTCGAAAACGAAAGATCTCAAAATATACACTCAGCGAAGAGGGTATGGTAACGAAAAAAAAAGCTGTGAATGGTGTAGAAAGAAATAATTAAAAATGTCGTCCCTGCATTAGAACGACATGGTATCATCGTCAGCTCTCAGTTGCGAAATGGACATCTGTTATGAAGATGAATCGACTGAGTTCTGGTAATCGACAGAAATGTTTTTATCTGTAAGGTGCAGCGGGCTGAGTTCTTAACAGCACACCGTGCTTATTCACATAAAAGAAAAGTACGGAGTTATCTAGACTTAATTGCTTTTTTTAATGAACGCTCACTGAGGTGCTAAGGCGCGCCACAATGAGTTACGTTCGCAGTTACAGCTTTTCAGCCTTTCTTTACTGGCTGCCGTACTTCATGGCGCGCGATGCACCGGTTGCAGGAGGCGGCGACGAGGTGCGGGTGTGGCTGACCGTGCCCAGCTGCACGCTCCTGGAGCCGCTCATGAGCTCCTCGGGGGTCGGCTGCCGGGCGTCCAAGAAGAAGACGGTGCACTTCGCGCTGCCCGGCCGAGTCATCCGGCCGCTGCAGTGGCGCGATGACGTCATATGGGCTCGCGTGGAGCCCGCTAAGGGGCGCCGGCACGCGACCGGTGGAGGAGGAGCCAACCTGTTCCAGCCTCCACCTCCGGTGAGCGCCGACCACCGGCGCAGCGCCAGCAACTGCTCCTCCGTGGACTCGAATTACGCGAACACATCTTCGCAGGAGGACAACCAGTCATCGTCCAGTAGGGACTCCGTACCTGTGAGCGTAAGTTTGAGGAAAGGGCCTAACAAGTCCAGGGTTCTTGGACATCAATTCTGAGGCAGCTGTGGAATATTGTAAGGTACTGTTATATAAATATTGACTGCAATTAGCAGCCCATTGCTCCGATGCGCAGCACAAATTTTATTTTAAAGTTTGTCCATCACAGCATCGGGTAGATAACACTACCATAGAGAGCCAATAGGAAACGCTTTTGACGATAGCAAACTGTTAATGCATGATTAAACTGCGCGAATGAAGCAGGGACAAAGGAAAGAAAACACGTACACACACACAGCGCAGAAAGGAATGCTCGAAAGCGTTTTTCGAATAAAAGTTTGAAGTCTGCGCTCTGTGTGTGTACGTGTTTTCTTGCCTTTGTCCCTGTTTCTTTCACGCAGTTTAATCATGAACGAGAAGCACCAACTAGCCCGCCAGAAAACTGTAAATAGCAAAAATAAAATGAAAGCCTGCGGAGAGAAGATCTGCGCAAGTATTAACTGTTGTAGCGTAATCTTACGATATATGAAACAACTGCGCTCATGAAGAACTTGCCGTTGAAAAATGCGAGTTTCCAGAATTTCTGGGTATGAAGAACGGCTCATTTCCCAGATTCAGAGGTCAGCCTGAGCCAAGCCTCACTATGAGATGGAGAAGAGATAGAGAGAAAGCACCATATATAGCAACTCTACACAGGCCTCTGATAGGGGACCACTCTAACTATCCCAACACCAGGACCGGTTGGTCCTTCAACTGTTCCGAGGCCAGCCAAGTACTCCGTAAAAAGGTTATGTGGCGAATGGCTGCAGTTTAACAAGAGAAGGAGGACAGCTTTGATGGGGATGACGTCGGGGACAGAAGGTTTGTGCAAATAAATTAAAACTCCTCACCCCCTGCGCTTGATCACAGCCGCCAGTTGAAGCCTCAGTCGTTATTTAAACATCTAGTTTTCTGCATAGTGATGAGCTTTCTGTGGTCAAGAATTAAGTGAGCGAAATTTTGCAAAGAAGGAGGACGCCATAGAACTGATACAACTGCAACAAATTTCCCTCGCTTGAGATCCTCTCTTGCATTTACGGGACTGACCTTATCATTACATTATCAACGACGTGCTGAAGAACAGCGCGCAGAGAACAGAGGTTTGAAGAAGCTTCTGCTCAGAAAAGAAATTTTGCAGCCAGTTAGTATTTAAATGGGTGCAGTAAGTATTGAGACGCATTTTTCATGCAGCAAGTTTAGCGGCAAGGAGCTTTAGAATCGCCACATGGAGAATGGCCAATAACATGAAAGCCTACAGAAGGATTTGAAATACTTTAGAGGATGAGATTGTGCGAGCAGCGATGTCGACGCAGGTGTCTAGCAATAGAAGTTTTCAATAAGACATCGGTGAGTATGTGATCAGAAAATCTGCAGAAATGTTTCATATACGCCAGAGACTTGTTTGGCTATGAATTGAGAGAAAAGTACTTTAGTACAGTTTTAGTCCCTCTCGCTACGGTTTCTCGTTGTTCAAGAAAACTACTAAAGAGAATCTAGACGTTTCTTTTTTTCATATATACCGACAGTTTAACGTTGAGCATAATTCTTGGCTGGTTTACGCAAACACCTTTTCATTCAAAACGGGGTGCGAACCATCCTGCAAACAGATTCCCGGTGGCAAATAGTGTCAAATGGATCTCACCCCACGCGAGCCGTCTGATTGTTTTCTCTGCCGTGCAAGTCGACGACAGCGTTAATGCAATAGTCGCTACTTTTCCGCGGCGTACAAAACTGCCCTTTACCGCCGAGAGCGAATTCAAGGCACAGCTGGGAGCGAACCGATGGCGCGGCAAAAGCGAGAATGGCATTGCGCTGCTGGCGCCTTGATCCGTTCAATTTTTCTACCTATTTTTTTTTAGGAGTAGCATCGTTGTCAGAGATATCGATTTCGAGATTTAGCGATTGCTTTTCCTTTGGCGCCTTTCATGCTCTAAGGTAACATGCTGGCGTTGAGCGCTTTAAAGTCGGTTCTACTCGCCGAGCAGCTCTCGCGAAAAGGCTGCAAACGTTCAACAGTTACTCCTCTCTCTCCAGCTAAGAAGAGCTCTTACGCCGTACCTTTGCCAATCCTCGTTCCAATCCCCGCTCTCGCTTCGTGTATTCCGTGCACATTTTAACGCGAAGAAAAATGGAACAAGATGGAACAGCGCTACACGCGAAGTATTTCAGAATAGTGGCACCGTTATAGGTTTATCACTCGTGTGCAAGCGTACAGCGGACCGTGGAGAAACAGGCCCTTAGTTTGTAGCAAACACTTCTCAAAGCCTTCGAGCCAATTCCAAGATTTCCAGTCCGAACTCTACACGACGAAGCGGGAGGCTGTTTTCTTCGTACTTCAAGCTCGCATCAAAAGGAGGCCTTTCCGAAGCTTGAAAGGAAAGCGTTTTGATTACCCATCAAATATAACATCCGCCAGAGCTCGCGGAAAGGAAAAAAAACCGCGACAGAGATTCAAATCCTTGGCGTCTGGTTCTTATTTAAGCACAGAAAAAAAGTCATTGCTTGTATCAGCTCCTGCCTATTTTGCATTGCTGGCATAACTCAAGGTGCAGGCTTCAGCACCAAAGGTCGCGGAGAGTGTGCTAAAGTGATCGCTTTAAGACACGTAACAAAACGTTCATGCTCACTCCTCGTAGCAACCAAGTGACGGGCGGAGAGTTTTGTTCATAGGGAATAAATTGTTTTGAAACTCTGAATCATACGAAGCTGTCTGTGTTACGTTTCAAAGGGGCCTAAAGTTTGAGAGGGCGAGGTGCACCGACGCCACCCAATAGCGGAAGCTCTGTGCGCAGCCCACTTTGTGTTCGTATGTCTCGTCATTAGATATTTCGACGGTAACCGGAGAAGGTTCTAAAAGGTCACAACAAATCAAAACATTCTTCAAGGCAATGTCTTCCCAGGATATCGTAGCTCCCGAAGCTAATTTGATTGGTTCGTACATGTTGTTCATTCACAAATCTACTTTTTTCTTGTCACAGGACACTTTTCAGAATGTTACCGAAGCGTATAATAACTAGCCGCACTACCGGTCATTCGATACGGGAATTTCCGAGCCTCGCGACAGGAAGCCGAATCAAAAGGGCAAGCCAGTACTTCTCAGTAATAAGTTTTTCCCCAATGGCCACCACCGCCGGATTTTTTACAATCTCTGAGGCCACAGCTTTCCGCCGTAGAGGTCCGTCTCGTGGGGCCTCTTCCAGGTGTGTTTTTTTTTTCAAATAAAACTCATTCATTCATGGCTTCCTCTCGACACTCCAGCATTTCGGAAAGGCAGCCCACAAACAGAAAATCACAAACTTTCAAGGTGCGCACCGAAGGCAAGGTGCACGAGAGTATAGCGTTGCCGTCACGCTTGGGCAACTAAACGTAACGTCACGCATCTAATCGGCCCAAAGACCTGCTAGCGAAACAAAGAGTACTCCAGACTGAAAGTTCCGCGCGTGCTGTGCCATCCCTGAGTGAGCGCCGGTCTCTTCGTTTCGCAGCAAAACACAAGCAAAAAAGGGCATTCCTTGACTTTGGCTACTGGGATGAGCAGCCGCTGCGGAAAAGGGTCTCCGGAGCGGCACGCATCTCCCCTATAGCGTGCGAGCGCGTTGGATAGACCGCGAAGGGGAAACATAGTTGTCTTGCTACCAGAAGTAGGACTTCTAGACGGCTATTAATGTGCGTCGAAGTCTTTCTCTAGACCTTTCCTTCGGAGCCTAGCGCGCGTGTTTCTGAAACAAATACATCCAGGCACAAAGCCCCTGCCAGCAGATGTGCTCTAGGATAACTAAAAGAGGTTTAGAAGTAGATAAACAAATGTCACGAGGGCTACCCAATTGCTCAATTGTGCCATGCAGAGCAGTAAAAGTGCTGGTGAAGTTCGGTGTCACGGCGAGATGTTCAGGTAGTCCATGTCCAGCTTTCTCGGGCAAAAATTTTGAAAACTGGAAAATTTTAAGACACTGCTATAGAAATATTGAAGGTAGTGGTGCATTATTTCGATATGTAGCAAAATCTTTCTTTTGAAGTCTTTCCATCGATGGCATCGAACAGTTTAGACTGTCATAAAAAAAAACAATGATAAACGCTTTTGACGATAGCCAAAACGTGAAGAGAAAAAAAATGACTGCCATCGAGTAATCTGCGGATATATTGATTGGTGTAGTGAAATCTTACATTATATGAAAAAATTACGCTCATAAACGCTTTCTCGCTCAAAAATTCTTTTGTCCAGAATTGCTGGGTATGAATTCGGTCTTGTAGTTTTGATGGCTAGTGTGTCATTTCTTCTCCGGGAACGTCCGAGGTTTCATGTTCAGACCGAAATTCTTTACCAAGCAACAAGCCGGGAATGTTATGATGACAGCATCATCAACGAAACAACCAGCGGGTTAGCAACAGTCCTCGAAAAAGACAAAGAACCTTGAACTCAGCCCGAGGACATCATCATCATCATCATCAAGGCTGTTGGGACGCACCACCAAAGAATAACACTAATGGCCTGTACTCTATTACGCAGAGTCGCTCTGGCACTCCACGTCTACAGAAGATCCAGCAGACTCTCATAGCGTTTCTGTTCACGCTCTCCAGCCCAAGTTGGAGGCTAGGGAACGCCTTTTTCAACGAACATTAAGGACAGCTGCATTCAATTTCTGCTCTCAGTGAAAATCGATTCTGTAGCTCTTTCTGGCTTTGTTACTGTCTGTTCGGCAGCAAAAAGCCACATTTATTGCAGAGAAAATTGAATTTCGAAATGACATGTTTTTTTCCCCCGCAACACGATTCAAACTTATGACGTCAGGACCGTGAAGGACTTAGTGATCGCCGTTTGGTTGTGAATGGCTATAAGTCATAACCTCAGAGATCCGCGACTGAAACAAATGTATTTTGATGTCGCCGCAGTTTGCTTCCGAAAGCGGGTCATGGTCTCGATACCTCTATTTCACTTCTTTTTTTCATTTTTCTATCTTAAACATCTGCCCTTGCAACGAAAATCATCATCAGCAGCAGCCTGACCACCCTCACTGTAGGGCAAAGGCATTTCCCATGTCTCCCCAATTAACCCGGTCCTTTGCCAACTGCGCCCACCCTATGCCTGCGAACTTCTTAATCTCATCCGCCCACCTAACCTTCTGCCGCCCCTTGCTACGCTTGTCTTCTCTTGATATCCACTCCTTTACCCTTATTGAGGACCAATGGGTATCATGCTTTCGCATTACATGTCCCGCCCAAGCCCATTTCTTCCTCTTGATTTCGACTAGGATGTTAATAACCCGCGTTTGTTCCCTTACCCACTCTGCCCGCTTCCGGTCTCTTAACGTTAGACCTATCATTTTTCTTTCCATGGCTCGCTGCGTTGTCCTTAACTTAGGCTGAACCCTTTTCGTTAGCCTCCACGTTTCTGCCCTGTAATCTATTAATGTAGGCCAACTTCGCCTGGTCCTTAGTGTATCGAAGTACCCATTTAGTACCTACCACCTTGAACTTGTAGTCGGTGTTATAATTAAAATTTCTGGAAGATTAACGCCTGGTTAGAGGAAACTGGAGATAACCAGTCTGTCGGGCTTTTCTGCATGCTCGGTAAGTGGTAGTGGCTACATTTACATCCGTCACGAGAAGCCAGCGTCAGCTTGCTAACTCCTTGACCGAGAACGGATTCGCAAATACTTACTCAAATCCAGAAAATCTGGACGAACGCTTATAATTTGCCGGACACTTGCCGCGTGGTTCTGAACGCTCAGAATCACCACGGGGAATTTCGTATGTTCGGTACATCCCACAGATTTCCGAGCGTTGTCGGAAGTAGTCTGAGTGAGCGCAAGAAGTATTGTATAAATCAGTTTTCGTAGCGATTAGGTAGAGTCAACAATGATAATCATCATTTTGGTGGAGAATCTCCCTGAATTCTCTAGTTTTCTTGAACTTACAAGTTAAAATATCCCTATTGAATTACGTCGTGTTGGCCCCACGCATATTACAATAGTTTCTGATGTCCAGGAAAGCTCGGCGTGGATAGTTCTTATGTGCTCGAAACATAGTAATGAGCTCGCGATATTAAATCTGCGAGTCATCATTTCGAAGTCGATACTTGATAGATCCAAAAAATTTCCTATAGGCGATTGCTTGGTACTCCGGTTTGAGATCAATTTTAACATAGTACCCATTGTGCGTCATCACCCGGCCGTGGACGACTCATGAGCCCGACACCGACCATTGCAAATCAGCAGCTACGCAGAGTAGAGCCAGCCCTCCAAATTGAACCACCCTGATACGGAGCCTGCGAAACCTCACGAAAGAACCTCGCATCCCCATCAAGGTCTAGGAGAACAATTCACCCTCCATGAAGCCGAAGACCAAAACATCGAGACTGGGCCCCGACAGGCCCACACATGCAACTTCTTCCCCACCCAAACCCAATTTCCCCAACTGCGTGCCTTCGGGCTTCCTTTTGTCAAAATAAAAAAAATAAAAATCAATCTTGAAGACGTAGTTCAATATATCTCATTGCAGTAAACGTATTTTCATGCTGCTGGGAACACGTCCAGAGCCATCGCAAATGGTTATGAGCTTAAGGCGAGAAATCTCATTAGAAAAGTAGCATCTGGTCGATGGTTAAAGGAAACTTTATCTGGGTTCGCAGTAATACAGTTCGTTTCTCTTAAAGGGCTTTTTTTTTTTTCGAGTGAGCGCTCGACCTCCAATCCGGCGTAAACTTTCAGCTCTTAACCTAGCAATCCGGACCTAGGACGCGAAATAAAGTCTTCTTTCTTGAATAATAATGCGAGAAAAACCATGCAAACAAATGGGTGGTAAATTTTTGTTAAGAAAGACGCTCTAATCCTGCTTTTCTTCGTAAGAACGAGCTCTAATTCTGTGCAACACGACGTATTAGCAGTTGATGCGGAGTATGCTTCAAGAGCAGAGTCTCTGAAAATCGATTTTCGCCATTTTTACCAAAACCGGCTTTGGTAACAGTATTTCGTCTCCGTCGTTTGGTGTGCACCAGAAGTAGAGGTAATAAATACTGCCAGTAAAAACAAGGCTGCTGTAGGCCAATCGAAAGCTCCTCCGTTACTGCGATCCTTCCGGTTTACAAAAGCGGCGAGCCGGTAATTCGGTAATTCGGAAAGGCTTCCGGTAATTCGGAAAGGCCCAGTGGTGTAATGACATCGGAAGCACGAAGTCCCGGTCAGAACTTCCAACACTTCCAGCAATTGCTGGGCATTCGCCGCCCTGACCTAGGCGTTCTTCGTCTCAGCATGGTTTCGCTGATTCGCTTCTCGCTTGTCCGACTACGTTTCTGTGCAGGCAAAATCAAAAAAGAACATCTTTTTGAGTTTACGCTCACGTTAAAGCGCTCCACGTGGCAAAAGTTAATCGAACCTCCCCCCCCCCCCCCCCCCCCCCCCCCGCCACTGCAGCGTGCCTTGTGGCGCTGGTGTAGTTTTCGGACGCGAAATTATTTTTTCTGTTTGAATTTTAATCTGGTTCGTTCATTCACTTCACTCATAAATGAAACACACGTTTTTGTTTTTGTTTAAGTAGTAATACTTGAAGACAACATAGAGAAATGCGTCAATGCTCATTCCGTAACAAGCTTCATTCGCACATTCAAGGTCAGCGATGGCTACTGCTTTCTTTTATTTTCATTTTTTTTTTCAAATCTCGCTGTTCGCAGAATTTTGTTGCGCACGCGCGCAACAGAATCGCGGGACCCTCACTTAATCATTGTGTTGTTCTGGTGAATGCGGCTCCGGGTTTTTGTTTGTTTGTTCGGGCGTTCGCGCACAGCTGTCAATGACCACTTATGTCACATGATTACGTGTTTCCGTTTATAACGCTTTTGTACATGGAGTCGTAGAGAATCAACATTAATATTTTTTTTACCACATTCGTTTTGCCATCAAAATGCTCCTCGTCTTGAACTGCTCACAAATATATAAATTTTACACCAGTAAATCAGTGCGAATTGACTGAAGGCGTCCTGCGTTATAGTTCCATTTCATTTCTAAAAACCGCGACTGTACGGGGCTTGTGGTGGCTCTAGAAGACGGCTTGCGGAACTCTGAGGTGAAGAGCAACAATTTTTGAGACCGGTTATGAAACAGGCGCAACAACCTTACCAAATGCGGTGGGCAACTGGATCCGGTGGCCTCATGATTCAGGTTGCCATGCAGCAATGGCGAAGGCGTGCTCGTTTTTTCAGCAGCTGCCCGGGTTGCCGAGACGGGAAAGCGCGTAGAAATTCTCTTTTGTTGTGTTGGGCGTTTTTACTTCGACCCGATTTCTTCCTTTCTGCCATATAAACCGATGGCAATAGAGATTATTTCACCATTTTAATAATATTTGCGCTGCCACTGGTAAATTTCAAGGAGGAATGCTTTTTAGTGCAACGTACAAAGGGGACAGGACAGGCCGATTTAACACACTTGGCCAAATGCGAAGTATCTGCGCTAAGCAAGTGGTGTTTCATTTCGCTTACGGTTCGAAGTTAAGGTTTCAGGTTCCGGCTTCAGGCAAACATCGGCGAAATCGGTGTTTCTGGACCCTAGTGGCAGCGCACTAAAACATTTTGGGACCGCTTAAAGCACCTTAAAAGGGCAGTGCTGTAGCGGAGTGTTCAGGATCTATCGCGCACGGGTGCAAGTTGATGAAGACGGCTACATGCAATGCACAGCGCGAGAGAGTGACAGTTAAACAGTGATCGAATATTTTGCAAGGTGAAAACTTGCGGAATTATTGCGGGCTCGCATGATGCAGCCCGCAATACCATATTAAGATATATTAGGCATGACCAAACTAAGATTTTCTTTTACGGCAGTTTTCCAATGCAATAAAGGAAAAAAAAGTTGAAGCGACAGCATAGCGCTCTCGTGCAGCGGCCACCGAAGCTGGTTACTTCGAGCAGCCGCGGGTTTAAAACCCCAGGCTGCGAGCAGTCGCGGATATATTTATTTTATTACTGCAGGTAAAGCTGGCTGTAGACATGGAGATAACGTTGTTTTTTTTTTCGGCATTGGAAGACTTAGTCCTGGCGCAATAAAAACAACCACATGCCACGGTGAGATCCGACGATAACGTTGCTTCTGTTTCCATGTGTTCTTTGGAAAACAAAGTGCGTCGTAGTAGGGTTTGTTGTTTAGCGCTCCTTAGTACATTTATCTCATTGTAGTGACGGCAGATTAGCTCGGCATTTGTTTCTTACCAACGCCAAATGCTCTAATTTTACTTCTTAGTAAGATATTGTCAGGTTACGCATTCGGTCTTAGGTGAATTATTATTATTATTATTATTATTATTATTATTATTATTATTATTATTATTATTATTATTTTTTTTTTTTTATGCCCTCAGTGGTTATGCCATGATTTCTTCCCGCAAGAACAAAGTGCTTTTATTAATTCATGTTTTTTTGCCTTCTTTGAATACTCAGAACATCGTGATCCTTTCGTGTTCTGGACAGCGGTCGATAGGTAAGTGTTGCTGCACGTCGGGAAACTCAGTTAATTTGTTGAGCAGCGTCCAATGTGTTAACTACAAGACCCGTTAGTGCATGCAAGCAGATCACTAAAAACAATGCCTCATTCTATTTCCTACATGAAATACAGCGCTGTCATAATCAATCTAGCGCTTCAGGGAAAATTGTTTGGCGCAGTGGTGTCCGCGGCTTACAGTTTATTTGAAATCGAGTGCATGGACATTTGGTATTTCATCACAAAAATTTAAAGGTTAGATTGGCTACCAACATCGATCAGCTACAGCGGCAATACTGGCGAAGTATGAAAAGAAAAATGAGAAAAGTTCATTTTTTTGTGACGATGCCTGCGTCTGCCTTGTGCCGCTGTAAGTAGGCTCTTTACTGAGGCACTTTCACCTTATTCATCCCATATATAATATTTCACTAAAATTGAATGGTTCCCTTTCATCCTTATACCTGGCAACAAAAAAAAATCCAGTACAGATCGCAGCCACAGTGCCGCTCAACAAAGACGGCAACAGTGTACATTTTTCAGAAATCCTAACAGATATATTTTTGCTGATTGTAGTGCGGCTCTACCTAAGACAAAACAAAATAAACTTCTCGCATAAAATGACAATTAAAGTTTCACAAACACTTTTACGTTGAAACACCTATCTCTTTATTGAACTCCGCCGCCGCCGCGGTGTCTCAGTGGTTATGGCGCTCGGCTGCTGGCCCGAAAGACGCGGGTTCGATCCCGGCCGCGGTGGTCGAATTTCGATGGAGGCGAAATCCTAGAGACCCGTGTACTGTGTGATGTCAGTGAACATTAAAGAACTCCAGGTGGTCGAAATTTCCGGAGCCCTTCACTACGGCGTCTCTCATAGCCGGAGTCGCTTTGGGATGTTAAACCACCATAATCCAATCCAATCCTAATTGAACTCCACCACATTGTCTGATGAGACGGATGAATTTGTCGCAGTATACGCTGTCTTAGCTCACGGAGTTTATTCGAATGTTGCAGTTCACATCGGCTCTGACTCGACGTCTGTCGACAGCAGTCCAAGTGAAAGCAGCCGTGGTGACTCGGACTACCAGGTGAGCAGCCCTTCTTGTTAAGCAACAGCTATCTTCCGCGAAATGCGACACTCAGATTTAATTACAAACCAGCAATCGTTGCTTCTCAATAGTTCATAAAAAGAATCGCACTTTTTTCAGAAGAAAAAAAGTGAACTTGATAAACCTCCCCGAAGCTTTCTGTCCTGTTTTGCTTGAGTTTGCCTCATTTATATTCACAACTGTGTGCAACAGCTTATCTCGAAAGGAAGTTATTTAATACCCAGAAAAATTGAAAGATCTGCGACATCAGAGTAGGCCAGTTATGTTTTTTTTTTAGCTCGCCTCATTTTGATTGTCGCGATGACATCCATATTTTACGCTTAAGTTCCATAGCTCATAGAAGAAGAGGGTGACCTGGAGCAGGTAGGCATAAAACAGGGATTATTTCATTAGCACGACGATTGACACAACATCATAGAAAATTCCTGCGATAGTGTCTTCCGTCTGGAAAGGACGAGGCACATTCCTCTTCTATTAAATAAATGGAGGTAAAAGTTCGCGTGGTTTAAGTACGTGCACGAAATCCTAAATAGTAAGTATGTAGTTGTGCTTTGCGTGACTCGAATGCCAAAGTGCCGTTTACTGACTAGGAGCCAGAGAAAGAAGCATAGAAACGAGAGATAAAACATCTTTTGATGGTGCTTTCGAGCATTGGTATGATGAAGCGGTACTCGTGAACTCATAAGATCTCAGTGCACTGCAGATTCTCTGACGCAACTGAGCGTACAAGAAGAAAGCTTGCCTTCCGGTGGCGATTTTCCAAGCGAGCGCAGAAGTTGATTGGTCGCACCACCTGGCAGGCTTAAGCATGCTGCACCAAAGGAAAATCAACTTATCAGCCAGTTAATTACAAAACAGGGATTTTATTTTGCTCCAGGGAATTGTTGGAATATTGCGCACGCAGAATAGCAACATCCTACCCGCGCTTGCTTTGCGGATAAAAGACCTTCAAGTTGGTTTTGTACCTATGACTCGCGTAACTCAATTCTCTACCTAGAAAAGTGGTATTCTTGCGTCGAGACACATACCTATTTTGGGCCCCTAGTAAAATAAGAGGTGTTAAAAACTGAGTGGTACTTACTGTGCAATGCGAATCTCTCAAAGTCATGAATTTTGAAGAGTAGCGACAAAGAGTTCGGTGCTCGCTACTTTTAAAAGAACACTAGGAGTGTTTTTTGCTGGGGAGGTTAGCTTGGTCGCACAAACGTTTACGCATTTATTTCACGGACAAAACGTTTCTTTAACGCCGCGAGGAGAGATTATGCTTTATCTGGTTCACTTGTGAACTAGATAAAGCATAACCTCTCTTCGCGGCGTTAACAACTATATAAGCTAACTATGTAGCTGTCGTTGAAGTGGTCCTAATGCCTGATGTCTATCTCTTACTGTTTCACTTCAAAAAACAAGGCACTGGCGAGGAGTGCAGTCTTATTTTCTTCTCTACAGGACAAAAAAAAAAATCCAGCATCAAGATCTCCGCCCACGTGCCAGACGCTGTAACGCCTTGCTTTCCCTTCGTCTTGGGAGAGTGATTTTGTTTCTTGCGCTTTCGCTGGAGTGATCTGCGCAATCAGCGTCTCGCAGTGAAAAACTTTTACGAGCGCTTTTCTTTCTACTCGTTGGAGGCGCTTAAGTTCGCTAAGGCGACGCCGCCAGACTGAATACAGCGCTTAAATAGCGCGTGGTTCACGGATCCGTGAATGAGCACATTGTGTTTTTTGTTTTTACCACCTTCTAGATTTGTTTTCTTTTTGCGCTCGCGTACGGCAGGGTGGACATTGTCTTCCCTAGCCCGTAAAGTCAGCCAACTTGAACGGACGTTTCGGCGAGGGAGAACGCAGCACCCATGACGTAATGACCCACGTGACCGCTTTGAGCGCGGGCGGACTGTTGCACTCCCCCGCCGCTGCCGGCCGCAGGAATAAATATAGCACCGGCTGCCCTAGTTTTTTTCTCTCTCAAGGTCACGGTGCTTCGCGCCCGACGTAACGCGCAGTCCTCCTAACTGCATTGCGCCGGGAAACACTCACCCATGTCTGACAGCGGATGCGCTCGTGTCCTGACCGAACCGACGTCTTGGAAGCCTGTGGGTGAGCTCGCTTCACTTGTACCCAGTACTCGGGTGTCCCTAGAGACGTTTCTGCAGACTACCTCGGAACGACTCGCAACAACGCTTTCCGAATGCATCCAATTTCGCAAGTGTTTGCAAGAACTGGCCGGTTACCGTCTCGCTACTCTACGCGTAAGCATCTTTGGCGGAAGCAAACTGAAAGGTGTTGGCATTTGCTATACAGTGTTTACATTCCTATTTTTGCACCTCACGTCTGTGTCGGTAATCACTTGAGAAATCTGACTTGCCTCTTTGCGTATTTGGAGTAATATGTTCGCATGTAACTCTTGAAGCCTCGCCTTCGCGTTCAGTGTGGCAACGGCTACATGTTGCAAGAAAAGTTCATTTTGGCCGAAGAAACGTCAGTTCTAAGTAGCTAAGACTAACGTACACGGCACTAAGGAGTTTGAGGCATGCAAACAATATGAGCTTCACTAGTGGCGCAATGGCTAACGCGTTCTGCTGCGCTACATCAGTTAGCGGGTTCGAATCCCGACTGCGGTGGTTATATTAGGGTGGCGGCTTCAATGCAAAACTGTGGTGTGGTGTCTGGTGTCAGTGCCCGTTAGAAAACCAAAATTAAAAAAAATAATTTAGAGGCCTCCCCTTCAGCATTCCGCTTAACCCCACTGCAGCTTTGGGGCGGTAAAAATAAAAACAAAAAGCATGTACGACAAAATGTAAAGGATCTCTTCGAAGACGACAAAAAAGTATCCAAAAAGTTCGATACTAATTAACTTGGCTGCATTATATATACTTGCAACCTAATGTGCCACGGTGCTTAACGCCTTCAACTGTTCTTAGCAACGTAGACGCCCGGCTATTCCTTACTTAATATGCTTGCAGAGATCATACGTTGCTCCTGATTTTCATATAATCGTTCTCGTTTTGTGCCCCTTTTTCCGAGAAACAGCTACTTGCTTTGTGGAAGCCGTACTTAGCTACACATTCTATCCTGATTCTTGCGTCAAGGAACGCCGATGAACTTTTGAATTAATTTAAATGCTATGCATATATTCACTTTTAAAATTTTAAGAGCATGGGCTTCCGGGATGCGAGTAAAATGGGAACTTGTCAAGTATATATAACTTAAAAAATCGAACCGAATGAGCATTGCCATTACGACAACATTATTGGCGCAGACGCAGTGTGGAGGTTTCTCGCGAATGTGCGAGAATGGAATTATATTCGCACTTAATGCGTTTAAGGCCCAAGAAAAAGAAGACCCTGTCTATCGCTGGCGGTTCAACGGCATCCATGAAATGACAGCGGTGAGCGAGCGATTATTGAAATCCGAGCAACTTTCGCAGCGCAGGTACTCGTTGCACATTCTGGAAATCTCCCAACTCATCTGGATGGTATGACAAGAAAAAAAAAACAGTGAACGAAATAAAAACCTAAGGAGGCTAGAGCGCTATTGACCTTGAGTGAGCCTGCCGCGGGGGCGGGAACGAGAGGCTCAACATTTTTCCTATGAAATTCATTACGACCGCATAGCTTGCGCCACCATTTTTGATATCACTTTGAGAGAACCTTCTCTAATTTTTTTTTTTACTTTTCCGAGCTCGACCTCCAGTCAAAGTCGTGGCTCTTTATTCATTTTTACGTGGAACTCGGACCGGTTCAGAGGCGGAGGCCCCTCGTTTGATTAATAGCAGAGCTTTGGAAGGTGGCGCTCGAGAACTTTCATTATTGAGTGGCCTCAACCGTTCGATTTTTGTGGTCGAACATTCATACAACTAGCTCGCTAGAGGCAGCTTTGTGTAGTCTGCCTGTTAATGGTGTGACGTATTTGTCAGAAGCTGATGAGAGTGGGCGCATGTTCCGTACGTGGAAACACAGATTAGTACTAAAACAATCCCCGACGAGAAATTAATGCAGGCTTGCCCTGGTGTACGACCACGGCCCTGAGCATGTTCTTGGAGGCAAACTCGCGGCGCTCTTTGTGAGGTAATGTTGGATCACAGCTCAACAGTACTAAGTGTCGCTGTCGCTACCTGCTGATGTGTTTGCTCTTCTAAATTACTTTCTCGGCCTCGCTTTCGTTATCGCAAATAGGTGGGACCTACTCACCTTAATCCTTACACCTTCAGTCCTTACGCTGCACACTACTTTACTAAGCACTCCATGTGACGCAAGTGCCTCTCAATATGCTCAAGCAACACCTTGTGCTATAATTCTCTCTCTCGTAAATACTTATAGCATCCCCGCGCTTTGTCACTGGTACCGCATGCAGATCTGGGGTCACGGTTACGGGACCTGATGATGTTTTGACTTTAATGGCACAGGGGAAGCTTAGAGACCGCTGCGGTGTTTGTGTATTTATGCACCCTTTTAGCCTGGGTTGTGAGAAGTGGCCATTGCCTGCAGACATTTAATGGAACGAACTAGATGGTCGAATGTTGAAGCCAGTAATAATGTTGCGTTCCCTTCAAGCAAACAGCCTTCGGAAAGGCCATTTACTGGCAAGAATTTCTTGGCTGACTTTGACGTGTGGGAGAAAAACACGTATATATTTGATAGTGCTTCACGGTGCCCTTAAAAGCCTTGCCTAAAAAATAACATTACAGTCCGAGCCTCTAGCTCGTCCTATTAAGCGCGTCCTGGTATTGTGGTACTATAATATAGACGTTTGGACGCGTAATTAGTTGCGGGTTTCGCTTTCTGATTGCTGTAAAAGTAAAAGGGCCGGACAAGAAAAGGGCTCGCATTGTTCTATGTTGAGATGTTCTCAGTCGTCTCGCAATGAAAATTGCCCACAGATGAGTCTGGCGAGCAGTTCTCCTGGGGTAGCTCTGGGAAATATGAAAAAAAAATGGAAGAACGGAGTGATTATCATTCAAGGTGCAGTATGGACTTTGACTCGCCGCTTTTCTGAGACCGCGGATTCATTCTCATCTTCGTCGTCCCAAATGAATAAGACACAGGGTCGCATTGAACGCCACAGTGTCTCTTCGGCCTCGTTATTCCTCCGCAAATAATTGGAATGGTGTAGATTTCAGATAAAGGCCCTGAATTTTTATCCCTCTTGACTTGTTGTAAGAGCGGATGAATCAATGAAACTAACGACAGGATGGCTTATAATTTTGAGTAGGAAACAGGGAAAGGGTAAAGTATGCCAACTTCAAAGGAAGTCTGACAGCTGATCCGATATCTATTGGTTCATTTATAGACTTCCTTTTATTATTTACTGTACGAGCGACAAAACAAAATTGAACAATGCAGCCAGAAATATGTTCTAACTGCTACACACATATTCACCTAGTACACTCCTACTTTTTTTTTTCTGAGGCCGCCTCGGTGGCTCAGTGGTTACGGCACTCGGCTGCTGACCCAAAATACGCGGGTTCGATCCCGGCCGTGGCGGCTGAATTTCGATGGAGGCGAAATTTTAGATGCCCGTGTACTGTGAAATGTCAGTGCACGTTCAAGAACCCCAGGTGGTCTAAATTTCCGGAGCCCTTCACTATGGCGTCCCCCATAACCTGAGTCGCTTTGGGACGTTGAACACCCTAAACCAAGCCTACTTTTCAATTTTTGTGGAAACTTTATTATAGATATCTTAAAAGCAACTTCAGCGCGGACGCTGCCAGTGGTGGCGGCCAAGGCTAAGTTATACAGCGACAGCTTTTAACTGCCCGTTCCTGTATTTGGCGTCGTAGTAGTATGTCGTCTGTCATAGTCGTCAGCGTAACCGGTGGATGCGTTGGCATGGGAAGCACATGAGAAGGTGGTTACCGTGCAAGGAGGAAGGTAACACTTGAACGGAGAATTCCGCAACCGGTGTGTGGTTACCACGGGCACCATCCGGAGGGTGGTTACCGTGGAAGGAGGAGGACATCGGGAGAGTGGAGGACTCCTCAAACAGAGGATGTTTACCCTGAAAGGAGGAGGGTATTGCTAGAGGGTAAGAAGGCACAACCGGTCGGAGGTTGCCACGGAAATTATCCTAAGGGCAGATGCCCTGGAAGGACGAGAAGGGTCACCATGAAAGGAGGTTTTTTGGCGAGAGCACTGAAAGCATATCCAGAGGATGGTTACAAAGGTCGGAAGGTGACCACCATGGAAGGAGGATGGTGTGGTGAGAGCGACGAAATCCACTACCTAAGGATGATTACTGCCGCTGTATTTGGCTCAGTGGTTATGGCGCTCAGCTGGTGACCCGAAAGACGCGGGTTCGATCCTGGCCGTGGCGGTCGACTTTCGATGGCGGCGAAATGCTAGAGACCCGTGTACTGTGCAGTGTACACGTTAAAGAACTCCAGGTGGTCGAAATTTCCGGAGCCCTTCACTACGGCGTCCCCCATAACCTGAGTCGCTATGGGACGTTGAACACTCTAAACCAAACCTACTTTTCAATTTTTGTGGCAACTTTATTATAGATATCTTAAAAGCAACTTCAGCGTGGACGCTGCCAGCGGTGGCGGTCAAGGCTACGTTTTACAGCGACAGCTGTTAACTGCCCGTTCCTGGATTTGGCGTCGTAGTAGTATGTCGTCTGTCATAGTCGTCAGCGTAACCGGTGGATGCGTTGGCATGGGAAGCACATGAGAAGGTGGTTACCGTGCAAGGAGGAAGGTATCTCTTGAACGGAGAATTCCGCAACCGGTGTGTGGTTACAACGGGCACCATCCGGAGGGTGGTTACCGTGGAAGGAGGAGGACATCGAGAGAGCGGAGGACTCCTCAAACAGAGGATGTTTACCCTGAAAGGAGGAGGGTATTGCTAGAGGGTAAGAAGGCACAACCGGTCGGAGGTTGCCACGGAAATTATCCTAAGGGCAGATGCCCTGGAAGGACGAGAAGGGTCACCATGAAAGGAGGTTTTTTGGCGAGAGCACTGAAAGCATATCCAGAGGATGGTTACAAAGGTCGGAAGGTGACCACCATGGAAGGAGGATGGTGTGGTGAGAGCGACGAAATCCACTACCTAAGGATGATTACTGCCGCTGTATTTGGCTCAGTGGTTATGGCGCTCAGCTGCTGACCCGAAAGACGCGGGTTCGATCCTGGCCGTGGCGGTCGACTTTCGATGGCGGCGAAATGCTAGAGACCCGTGTACTGTGCAGTGTACACGTTAAAGAACTCCAGGTGGTCGAAATTTCCGGAGCCCTTCACTACGGCGTCCCCCATAACCTGAGTCGCTATGGGACGTTGAACACTCTAAACCAAACCTACTTTTCAATTTTTGTGGCAACTTTATTATAGATATCTTAAAAGCAACTTCAGCGTGGACGCTGCCAGCGGTGGCGGTCAAGGCTACGTTTTACAGCGACAGCTGTTAACTGCCCGTTCCTGGATTTGGCGTCGTAGTAGTATGTCGTCTGTCATAGTCGTCAGCGTAACCGGTGGATGCGTTGGCATGGGAAGCACATGAGAAGGTGGTTACCGTGCAAGGAGGAAGGTATCTCTTGAACGGAGAATTCCGCAACCGGTGTGTGGTTACAACGGGCACCATCCGGAGGGTGGTTACCGTGGAAGGAGGAGGACATCGAGAGAGCGGAGGACTCCTCAAACAGAGGATGTTTACCCTGAAAGGAGGAGGGTATTGCTAGAGGGTAAGAAGGCACAACCGGTCGGAGGTTGCCACGGAAATTATCCTAAGGGCAGATGCCCTGGAAGGACGAGAAGGGTCACCATGGAAGGAGGTTTTTTGGCGAGAGCATTGAAAGCGTATCCAGAGGATGGTTACAAAGGTCGGAAGGTGACCACCATGGAAGGAGGATGGTGTGGTGAGAGCGGCGAAATCCACTACCTAAGGATGATTACTGCCGCTGCATTTGGCTCAGTGGTTATGGCGCTCAGCTGCTGACCCGAAAGACGCGGGTTCGATCCCGGCCGTGGCGGTCGACTTTCGATGGCGGCGAAATGCTAGAGGCCCGTGTACTGTGCAGTGTACACGTTAAAGAACTCCAGGTGGTCGAAATTTCCGGAGCCCATCCCTACGGCGTTCCTCACTGCCTGAGTCGCTTTCGGACGTTAAACCCCCGTAAACCTAAAGGATGATTACCGTGGAAGGAGGAGGGTATGGCGAGAGCGTCAGAAGGCCGAACTGGTACGTTGTTGCCATGTGAACCAAGCGAACGGTAGTTACCCTAGAAGGAGAAGGAGGGTTGCCGTGGGAGTTGCGTACGGCGAGAGAGTACAAAGACACACCGTGGTAACAATCCAGTATGTTTGGAGGAACGGTATTTCGAGAGCGGAGAAATGTAGTACGGTCCATCTGCGGCAACTACTGCGAAACGCGCAGCCCGAAGAGAGGATAATTCTAGAGCGGCAGACTGGGGAGAAGACCCAGACGAAAAAATTGGCAGTGGCTTAGCTCGGCTATTCCAGGATATACTTAGCGAGAGGTACCCTTCCCTGGCTGAGATTGCTCTTCGGAAATTCGAATGGTGTGATCAGTCACACGACGGGCCTTCACATCCTCTTCGGTTGGTTGCCGTTGACCGACGCCTTCCATAGGCTCCATCTCGGCGGCTATGCACTGTCTATTACGCTCGGCTGTCTGGCATCTCCGTTTGGCAAAGCGTTTCTTTCTTTTTTCGGGCGTCTCCGCTGCTCTATTCGCCTTCTGACGCTCATTCTCTCTTTGTTGAGTAGCCAAGTGCCAGGCGACAACTTCAGGATCGGAAGAGTTAATCTTCTCTTGTCTATACCGCCGTTTAGCAGCGGCGGACTCTCCTTCTCAGCATGCATGTCAAACGTTGTGATACAGACGCCTATTACATCTCCGCCTATTATATGCAATGTTCCGCATGCGACGCGTGGTTCTGGTGATAGAGCGGCGTACGGCGAGGCGGAGATGAAGAACGTGTCGCCGCTTTGGGATCTGTCTGGTTACCATGGTATCGGCGCATGCGCACAACTGCTCATCCGTGTGACGTCACGCTCGGCGTCGACGGTGGAGCGGGCGCGCGGGCCCGGGCCAAGGCGAAGCACACGCCGCAACTTGCTCCCCTCCGGTTGCCATGGTAACGGCGCATGCGCACAACTGTCCTCTCCCGTGTACCGCGAAATGCTCGACTAGTAGCCCAGTGTAACTCCCGCCAGAAAACGGTTATGCGTGGAAACCTAGAGAGAGCGCCATAGAATTACACAGATGTGAGGTCGCTCTCATATTTTATACTAGAACATATCGTGAAGGATATATACCTAAATAGCTATCGCTGAATCTCGCGTTAACTAATGGTAGCCGTCCTGTCAATTTTTTTTTGGTTGCTTGATTCTTTAATGAATCTATCGCTTGAAAACAGGGATTTCTCGCTCAGTCAAGAACACGGACGCTACTCTATCTTGTTGGTTGGTTGGTTGGTCGGTTTTTTGGGGAAAGGAAATGGCGCAGTATCTGTCTCATATATCGTTGGACACCTGAACCGCGCCGTAAGGGAAGGGATAAGGGAGGGAGTGAAAGAAGAAAGGGGCGCCGTAGTGGAGGGCTCCGGAATAATTTCG
This sequence comes from Amblyomma americanum, assembly GCF_052857255.1. Lineage (NCBI taxonomy): Eukaryota > Metazoa > Arthropoda > Arachnida > Ixodida > Ixodidae > Amblyomma > Amblyomma americanum. The sequence goes on from NC_135499.1 coordinate 203,802,204, forward strand.
ACCACCTGGGGATCTTTAACGTGCACTGACATCGCACAGCACACGGGCGCCTTAGCGTTTTTCCTCCATAAAAACGCAGCCGCCGCGGTCGGGTTCGAACCCGGGAACTCCGGATCAGTAGTCGAGCGCCCTAACCACTGAGCCACCGCGGCGTGTCCTCTATCTTGTGCCAGAGCCAGGCAAGAACATCAAACACACGAGCAGTCTTCGACCAGAAAAAAAAAAGGCGCCAAATAGTAAAGTGGAGAGCCCGCTGACTTCACTAAAACTAGGTGAAAGGAAAGCGTAGAGAATGCTGATTTTAGTTTCTTCCACGATTGTAGATAATTATGCTTTTCGGGAGCACTAACCTTACATACGGCAATTACAATTCTGTGCCGCTTCGCTTGGATGACGTATTCATAAAAGGGCGTGTAAAAAAAAGCATTAAGTAAATGTGGAGAGGCAGAGCCTCTGAAAAGAAACTAAAAATATTTTACGCATATATTCTATCTTGCTCTCTTTTTACCCTCCATACATCGTTATTCCATTACACTGCCTCATATCTTTATTTCTCTTTTACAAGCCTGTTCTGCAAAAACTGCTAAGTGAAGATGGAATCAGAATAGAAAAATGAATGACCTCTTTCGGCGCGAATCAGTGCTGGAAACAAGAACAAGCAAAAAGCGTGTTTCGCTTCAAGGCTGGCGGTCCCGTAAGCTGGTATTTGCGTCGGATTATCTTGGATGCGTCGGAACTTTGCCGCGGTCCTATGAAAACGGAACTGCACTAGGAATCGGGAAAAGAGGGCTGAAACAACAGAGCAATATACACCGATAAACCATTTCAACTTCCGCAAAAAAAAAAAAAAACAGAATGAATGTATATTCCTGCATTTACAGAGTGATAGTGCTACAAACGTGCACTCAGTTTCTCGTTCTTTTATGTTGAAAAAAAAAGTTAGTTCTTATAGTTATCTCGAGGTGCTTATTGTCGTTGTCGTGCTCGTTGTGCACGGGTTAATTGCACCGCTCGTCTAGTCTAGTCAGACCTAATGGAAGCTTTAAAGCTTTGAAAAATTGTATACGAATCACCCGCTATTCGCCGGACATCAGTATGACGGCTTGTGATCAACAAGATTAAATTGAATTTTCAGTAAACTATAGCTAGCATAGTTGGTACAATTCCAGCTTTCTTGGACGTTAAATTTTACTCTGAGGCCATTCTAGAATATTCCATGGATACTGTTATCAAAATATTGATGAGAATGGTTTAATCGCCCAATGCATAGTAAAATTTTGCTTCTGAAGCTTGTCCTGCGCTCGTCCCGAGTAGTTAAAACTGCCACAAAGTAAAAAAAAACAATCCAGTGCAGTGCGTTTCTCACAATAAATTGCAAAAAAAATAGAAGCATTCCTATGCGGGATAATTTATGGATTGCTACGGTGCAACCTCACGATACACAAAGAATTTGCCTCCGTAAACAATTTCCCGTTAAAACATGTAACAGGCAAAGGCGGGCTAGTTGGTGGATAACAATGGAGTGCGTATTGCAACCGCGCTTTGTCCTGTGCTTTCTTCTCTTCGTCACTCGTCGTTTGGTGCGGTTGCAATATGTTCCCGTTAAAAACGTGCGCTTGTTCAAAATTGCTGGGTATGGGTGTCTGCAGGCACAATGAATATTGCCTGCAGTCGTGAGGCTTCTGACACTAAAGCTGATGTTCCAGCACTGCTCCAGTGGTCGATGGTAGGATTAAAAGTGCCGTCAGCACTGGCATCGGTTACGATACTTTCGCTCAAGGCGCTATTCACCATACAGGTGCGAGCATACCCTGGCCGGTTAGATATTTTTTTTTGAAGCAATGTTTATTGCCTGAGGCCATAAAAACTATGAAGTGAGAGATAAGTAAGATGCTTAAATAAATGAAAAAAGATGGACTGATTTGATTAAATCAAGAAGTGAACGATAATATGGACCCTGTGTCCAGGCAATATAGCAATCCGGATTGCCCGGTGATAGTACCACTGCCGCCAGGTGCCGAATTCTTGTCGGCTTCAGCGCCGGGCAGTCCCACAACAGGTGGTGGATATCCGCCTCACAGTCTCTGTTCTTGCAGACTGGACACCCGGGGCGGGGATATAAATATTTGAAATGCGGCCACTTGCGTGTCACAGCTGGAGTTAGGGCAACCCCGACCCGTATCCTCCGAAGCGCAACCTCCTCTGCACGGGTAATACCACGGGGGAGGGTTACCGCACACGGAGGAATGAGAGCACGTGTGCGGCGCCGGAGGAGTTCCTTTCTTGTTAAAAGGAGGGTGGTGTCATCCAGAGTGAGGATTCGAGGCAAAGACGAGGTTGTGGTCGAAAGGCGGGTCGCAGGCCGATTAGAATTGATCCTGTACTGACGTATTTAAACCTTTCTGTGCAAAGTTAATGTCTACATTCTGTTCTGTTCAGATGTCCTAGTTTTTTTAATCATTTGGTTTCACTTATTTTATTCATGCTTCTCTTTAATTGATGTCGTGGCTCAGTGGTTATGGCGCTCGGCTGCCGGTCAGAAAGACGCAAGTTCGATCCCGGCCGCGACTGGTCGAATTTCGATGGAGCGAAATTCTAGAGGCCCGTGTACTGTGCGATGTCGATGCAGAACCCCAGGTTGTCGAAATTTCCGGAGCCCTTCACTTCGGCGTCCCTCATAGCCTTAGTCGTTTTGGGACGTTAAACCCCCTGAGACAAACCAATCAGATGTCCTGGTTTCTTGAATGGTTTGGCTTTACTCTTTGTATTCGCACTTCTCTTTAACTGCAGCCGTAACGTTCACTACATTCTGTGCCAACCACAAAAGTTTTCGATCATTGAAGTATACTATGCGTTTCGCGATTCATGCTGAGCCCAGCTGTAAAAGGAAAAAAAACGGCCGTGGCTTAGCTTGGTTAAGCCTGGTGATTGCGAAGCTTCTCGTCCTTCTTCCGTCTCCGTAGCTCGCTGATGCTTCCTCTTTGCATTCTGCCGAGCTGCCTTTTTCGTAGGCACCATCGTAACATCTGGCTGTATGACTGCCTTGGCGAGAGGAGCGGAGCTGTTTTATACAGCTGGTGTGACGTCACTCTGACCATAGCGCCCCTGGTGAGAGGAGCGGGAGTTAGGCCGCCGTTGGTGGCTACCGCCTCGCCTCGCGGCGGCGTGAGATGGAGCCCCTTTTTTACACAGCTGGTGTGACGTCACACCGACCGTAGCGCCCCTGGTGAGAGGAGCGGGAGTTAGGCCGCCGTTGGTGGCTACCGCCTCGCCTCGCGACGGCGTGAGATGGGACCCCATTTTTACACAGCTGGTGTGACGTCACTCTAGGTCACGTGGTGTGACGTCACGCAGCGAGGTCACGCTAAAGGTCAATGGTGCCTACCACCGCCTCGCCACGGAACGGGCTGAAGTGCGACCTAAAGTAGTATTGCTTCGCAATAAAATGCGAAAAAGGATATGATTATGCATGCAGAGCAAGAACGACAGCGCTGAATCGTCGATGACGGACGGCTCCCCTCCGCCGCCCCCGTCGCCTCCCGAGGAGCAGCGGGGGATCATCGACGTCGACGACGACGCCCAGGCGGCGAGGTCCATCGCCCAGAGGCTCCAGTGCTCCCAGTGCGTCCAGTGCGCACTCATGGAAGACGCCGTGCGACGCCTGGAGTCCAGCCGCAGGGAGGCCGGGCTCAAGCTGCGCAGCTACGAAGCGCAGATCCGGTCGCTGCAGCAGGCGAGTGGTTTCGCCCAATGATCACAGAGGGCGCCACACACAGGGAACCCCCGTTAGTCCGCGTAGACCTTGCATTATATCATCTGCACAGCTCGCCACAATTTGCATGTTTCCAAAAACAACTGCACGCTCATACCACCATTGTCCTCCGGAGTATACTGACGTGCTCAAAACCATTCGTGTCATTGAGGGTGGCATGAGCGGTACGCGCTTGGATGGCGCTCAAGGTCACAAAAGTGTAAACGCAGTCGGGGGTAACGATGTGGTAGTTTTTGTCGGAGAACTGGGGTCGAGGATGAGTTAACATTTGGACCCGATATATTCACAATTGACATAGAAGAGGAGAACACGGAGAGCTTCGGGACAGGCATTCGTCTTTCATTGAAAATTTTATGCTTGTTTACGTTGATGGTGGTCGGGACGATGAATGGCTACACCCTCGAGTTCTAACAGCCACCGCAGAACGCATTATCGTCATCATCAGCCTGACTACTCCCACTGGAGGACAAAGGCCTCTCCCATATAGCTCCAATTAACCCTGTCCTGTACCAGCTGCGTCCACCCTATTCCCGCCAACTTCTTAATCTCATCCGCCCAATTAACTCTCTGCCGCCTCCTGGTGCGATTTCCGTCCTTTGGTATACAATCCGTTACCTGTTACAGAAGGCGCTCACTACAAAATCAGATTATAATCATCATTTATTTGCCCTTAAAGGTAGTGGCTCAATAAAGATGTGAAAAGAGATAACGATGGCGAACCCCTGCTTTCTAGTTACGTAATGCAACGAAAGACTGTGAAAGCAGCTGTAATGGTTTCAAAGCAGGCTTCCTGACCAGAAAATTACAACCTCTAATTCATTTAGGAAACTATTCGCAGAGAGCAAAGTAAACCAAAAGAAGTGCTGGCCATTCTGTAAACGTGCAGGAGAAAAAGCAAGCTACCTACATTGCATCACTTTTACAGGTTTAGCGCATGATGACCGCTGTTGTGGCCACGCCTGTCACACCTAACTATATATAACGACTGTTGTTGCTTCACCTCTATGCTCTTGTACATTTGTGGCAAGGTGCCCTAAGCGTCGAAGATTGGTAAAGCTAACATTTTATTTAATATGGACAATATGTCTGGAAAAGCTTTCGTCCACCTCATTTCATAGAACGTAACTCAGCTAAGGCTTCAGCAGAAAGGTGGGGTGCTTTTTGTGTAATCTTATTTTTGTTTATGTCCTGTTTCTCCAGGTCAGCTGAACAATATCGCTCCATATGATAATACGAGATCTACTTGCTAAATCACAGGAATGTCTTCAGATGAGTAATGGTCCATTAGCCGTAATTTCAAGTCGTGCTTGCTAAATGACGACTCTAACGAGAAATGGCTTCCAAATTTCTATGCCGCCCTTAATGGTCGGTCCCGATGATGAAAGCAACGAGCGCAGGTAACGCCAACATCCGCTGCTTCCTCTTGTAATGGCTGCTTTATAAGCCGAATAATGGTTTCCATCGTGAGGTGCCAGCCGTTCCGAGGGCCTCTTAAACTTAACGATGGCTGCTGCAGGGCAGATGTGAAGCGCTTTAAAAAAAGAGCGGAATGCAGTAGGAGCAAATGAAAGTAACTCGGGCCGGAATACGGTCCTCGAACGTCGTGATCCCACATTTTCGAGCTCTCCCCGCACGGGTCAGCGCGGAACGCGGATGACCGTTGCTTGATGGCGGCCGATCGGGACATCGTTTGCGCGACCGGCCGTGCAATGTTTGCGCAAGGAGAGCTCGACGGCGTCCGTGCGTCTCGCCGTCACGCCAGCAGCGTAGCGTTCTCTGCAGAGTGGGCGTGCACGTGACACAGTTTCTCATCGGCGCTGTTCGCTTCACTCCCTCTCGCCAATCGGGGCATGCTGCCGCTCCGGTTGCGCAGGCGTGCTGCTCTGTCGAGGCGACGCTGCGTGACGAGAAAGCGCTGCACGCCGTGACGCGCCAGGAGCTGAGTCGTGTACTGGACCGGCTCAAGTTCTACACCGGGTCCAGGATTGCATCGTCGGCTGCGCTCAAAGACTACAGGTGGGCCACGGGGCGTAGGGCGCCGTAGGCTACTCAGCAAGAGATGTGTGGAATCTCGCGGTCAGTGATTCTCGTCGCCATAGTTAGTGAAGTTCTCGGTAGATGAGAGTATCATTAAAACCTGTCATTTGATCAGAGCGTTTTGTGGCCGCATATAGGAGAAAAGGTTTAGGCACGAGCATAAACTTGACCGCCCATGATGCGCCGACCACAAGCCAGTGAAACTAAAGGCCTTAATGTCTGATGTCGATGATAAGTAGCCATGGCGTATACGATGAAAATCAATCAGGGGCACTATCGGGACGATGATCTATGAATCGAACATTGCCGCCAGTAAGTGTGTCTGTGGCAGCTGGAACACGTGGCTTGAGCGACTACCAAGAACAGCTGCTAACCTCACTCAGCAGTGCAGGTAACGAGCAGCGCGTTTTAAAACGGAAATCCATTGGGCGGAAATGAAGCGAGATTCCCATAGGATGTGCAAGCTATCAGTATTGACCACTGCATTCGCAGTGTAATGGATCCTTCGTATACAGGAAATCCATCAGATCTGCCATGCGCCAACGAGCCTTTTAAATGAGACGCTACTATAGTTGCACTAAGCCGGCTATGACTACAGAGCTCCCATACAAAGTGACAGAGAGAAATAAATTCGACACTAGCCTGAAGACTGGACTAAAAAACTGCGTTGTAGGCTCTGAAAAGTGGCGTAATTTCGCTTGCCCTTTTCTTCAAAAAGTTCTTCCTCCGTCATTTCAGGGCGCTACGAAATTCCGCGAACACGCCTCAGAACGCGTGCGTGAACACGGTGCAGTGGAACAGGACGTTCCGCAAGAGCAGAGCCGGAGTCAAGCTCTGCGAGTCCAAGTGCCAGCACGTGATCAGCATCCAGCAGACACGAGGCGGCCACAACGCCGACATCGGTGTCCAGGTGAACCTCCACGCCCGGGCAGCCGAAGAGCGACCAAAGCTGTCCGCAAAGGTAAACTGGAGAGTAAATAGCTTTTCCTATTACGCGTCTTGCTCCAGGACAAATTGGTCACTTCATTAGTCTGACTGATTAATGAACAAGCAGTGCGTCTGCTTTGCTTAAAGTGAATATCGAAGAAAGAATCTTGACGAAGACGTACGGAAGAACTTTTTTTTTTATCCTAAAATTTCGTATCTCCCGACGAATGTCTACGTGTACAAGTTTTTATTTGCTCCAAACTTGCAGAAGCGGAACCTCCTGTGCAGTCACTTCCTTTTAAGGTATTTCTTCGCGTAAGTTTCAAAAAGGAGCGAAGAAAGGAATGCAGCGACGTGCACTATGACGCAAACTATGTCACTAAAATTTCCTTGCTGCACTTCAGCATTGCTGTAGTTTTGCAAAATATGAACCTTTTCTTTATGATGCGCTCCAATGCGGTCCACTAGGGAGCGCATTTGTGCAAGCGGACCGGCGCTGTATGGAATGCATCGAACTAACTGCGAATCGATCGCGCTGTTTAAGTTAGTCGGCTCTCAATAACTAAAACAAAGTGAACAAGAGTTGACGCACAAATTATGGCCTACAGAGACTACAGTACCACATACCGAAGTACCTTAATCTATTGGAAGCAAATAATATTGTCATATGTAACATCTCAAAGAAAAAATGGAAAGAATACCTCATATCACAAAACATGTAACTCTGCTATTTTTTTTATGATTCCGGAGTGGCAAAGACTGTATTTGACACAAATGTGCATTTGAATGTTCTATCCTTTTTATGTTTTCTGTCTTATTGTTGTTGTTAATCTGACCTGTAAATGACTTATGTGATATTGCGTTTGAGCGCGTGTATGATTATGGCGTTATTTAAGTTTTGTACATAAGTGCCTGTTGTCTGCTACCCATGCCAAGACAGGGGCAGGAACCCCGTCAAGCTACTAGGATAGTAGCTTTTTGTTCCTGTCCCAGTGTTTTTTCCTGGCTTATTATGGAAAAAAATGCTGAATAAAAGGATTTGATTTGATTTGATTTGAGATCCAATAACTCCACAGGCCACCATTTCGACAAGAGGACTTGTCTTCGTCTGGCCAGTGGGCTCATCATTGGCAGGAGTTTATTAGGACCTACTTTTGGCAGTCTCACTGCATCACCTTTCACTCAGGTGCTAATACTGCAGTTTCATAGACAATTTACCAACACTATGTGTTCCACCATTTTCCTCTCTTAAGTGAATTTCCACATCGAAGAAGATGGAGGCGAAATTCTAGAGGCCCGTGTGCTGTACGATGTCAGTGCACGATAAAGAACCCCAGGTGGTCCAAATTTCCGGAGCCCTTCACTACGGCGTCTCTCATAGCCTAAGTCGCTTTGGGACGTTAAACTCACATAAACCATAAACCAAACATCGAAGAAGACAGCTGGGTGGCAAATTTCGCTCACGTAAAAAAGCGCAAAGTAATTTTGTTTTCTTTCCCAGCACATAGTAGCGCTCCAAAGTGAAGAATAGGTTCATAACGTTATCTTCAAAGGAGCCGATTACTTCTTCACCGACTTTGATCTATTTCTGCTGACGTTTAAACAATTCAAGGCAACAAAAAGCATCACCACCCGGGCGAATCAAAACGGCACCAAATTCTCCGGTAGCCCAGCGAAACTTCTTACCCTTTCTTCTTTACGGGCGTTCAGTCGGTTTCGTTTCTAAAGCTTTGTCGGCAGTGCGCAAGGTGCTTTTATTTCATTGCGCTTTGAGCTGAAAAGCATATAAAGTGAGGAAACGACGGGCTGAGTACGAGCCATTGCGCGAAACTCTAGGAATGCGAAACACGCCACGCTTTGCTCTTCGCGATCCACGTGTGAAGGTCTTGCGTGGGCCCCGAAAGCGTGACAAATACGTGATGAAAGAATCGAAGTTCCACAAGTTACAATGAGATTCTTTTGTTCTGGACATTCGGATTCACTTCTTGCCCCATGTCCCAAGTGTAGAATACATTCAGGAACAAAAGTTCAAGTCTGAATATTCTGATCGTCTTTGAAGGCACCCGATAAAAACACCCTTAAAAGGGTTTCAAGGATCGTTGCGAGGCGTTTTTCACACTTATCCACTTATCGCTCTATTTTTTTTATGTTAGTATGAAGTAGAAAGAGAAAAAAAAGAATGCGTGCCATACTTTGGCACTTGATATACGTGCTATATCTGCGCGCGCGCGCATGCGTGCGTGCGTGCGTGCGTCTGTCTGTCTGTGCGTGCGTCTGTGCGTCTGTCTGTGCGTGCGTCTGTGCGTCTGTCTGTCTGTGCGTCTGTCTGTGCGTCTGTCTGTGCGTCTGTCTGTCTGCGTGTCTGTGCGTCTGTCTGCGTGTCTGTCTGCGTGTCTGTATGTCTCTCTCTCTCTCTCTCTCTCTGTGTGTGTGTGTGTGTGTGTGTGTGTGTGTGTGTGTGTGTGTGTGTGTGTGTGTGTGTGTGTGTGTGTGTGTGTGTGTGTGTGTGTGTGTGTGTGTGTGTGTGTGTGTGTGTGTGTGTGTGTGTGTGTGTGTGTGTGTGTGTGTGTGTGTGTGTGTGTGTGTGTGTGTGTGTGTGTGTGTGTGTGTGTGTGTGTGTGTGTGTGTGTGTGTGTGTGTGTGTGTGTGTGTGTGTGTGTGTGTGTGTGTGTGTGTGTGTGTGTGTGTGTGTGTGTGTGTGTGTGTGTGTGTGTGTGTGTGTGTGTGTGTGTGTGTGTGTGTGTGTGTGTGTGTGTGTGTGTGTGTGTGTGTGTGTGTGTGTGTGTGTGTGTGTGTGTGTGTGTGTGTGTGTGTGTGTGTGTGTGTGTGTGTGTGTGTGTGTGTGTGTGTGTGTGTGTGTGTGTGTGTGTGTGTGTGTGTGTGTGTGTGTGTGTGTGTGTGTGTGTGTGTGTGTGTGTGCGTGCGTGCGTGCGTGCGTGCGTGCGTGCGTGCGTGCGCGTGTGCGTGTGCGTGTGCGTGTGTGTGTGTGTGTGTGTGTGTGTGTGTGTGTGTGTGTGTGTGTGTGTGTGTGTGTGTGTGTGTGTGCGTGCGTGCGTGCGTGCGTGCGTGCTCGAAGCTCGTTTTCGATGTAGAGAAGAGCTAATGGCTGTGAAAAGCCAGCGCGAGCGTAATCCATACGTCTCGGTTTCACTGTATCTTCAAATGACGCTGTTTTTTTTATGTGCACCACGGGCTAGCGGAACTACAGCAGGAAAAGTAGGACAGACGTGGTTGTAGTTTCAGCGTCAACACTGTCTTTTTTTTAATGTGCCATGCTTCTCATATACGCGCACAGCAGTGACACCGGACAAAGTGATGCTAGAGGTAAGGATGTATATCGAGCCTAGCAACTGAAGTCTGTCACACAATCTTTGACTGAAAGATTACTGGCTCTCGCTGCTGATTCAAGGCTAAGCGTCGTAGCAAGCACAATGCAATGCGCCAGTGACAGCCAATACCACTTTAATAACTCAGTCAGAATTACTTGAGATGTAATTTGGTGTCACACTTGTCTCAGGCGATGCAATACACTAGCCATGGTTGCAGGGCGATTCTTTTTTAATCACTCTCTCGCCGGAGGTGGCTCAATGTTTCGTTGCAGGAATACGTAGTGGCGCCTCTCGGGCGGCGACCACAGCAAAGCGAGAAAAGGAGAACAATGTCTTACACGAACTGTCGAAAATCAGAGACCCTTTTTGTTTTCTCGAGTGGTAGAGGAAATGTAAAATGCTTTGAAGCCCGAAAAATGTATTTTTGTCGATGATGTCAGACCACAAACAAAGACCGCCGCACCTATCAGCAAGGACTTCTGCCACTGTAAATTTTGTTCTGAATTACAACTAAACTGTCGCCAATCCCTTTATTCCTTTGTTTTGATAGAACTCGGAGAAATTTCAGTGACTTCCTATTGCTCGCAAACTTGACAGGCTGCTTGACGCGATGGTGTGAGCTGAGAAGAGCGGCAGCGAACTAACACAAGAGAATCCAGAAGAGAATGATTCAGGCGCCGCAGTTTAGCATGGTCCACATTCACGCGACGGCATTCAAATCGACCCGCTTGCGGCGCCGGCGACGAATTCAACGTGAGTGCGCGTGTGCCTTTTCTCTACACGTTGCATCGGGTGTCAGTGAGTTGTGGAAAGTTTTGCGGCGTGCTCGTCTCAAGTGACACTCGTGGAGAGACGCGCTTGTGCAGGAAAGTTTTTGAAAGGTTTCCACTTTGGTGGGCGCAGATGCGGTACGGCATAGCGGCAGTGTTTCAGGACAAGTCTTCCTGCAAGACGCTTCCGGCGAACGCCGGCAGGGGCACTCGCATCAGCAAGCCCCTTCGCGGCGTCATCACGGAGCGCGAGGCGGCGCTGGGCATCCTCAGCCGCGAGGTGAAGCTGCTGCAGGAGGAGCGTGACCACCTGCAGGAGCTGCTGCAACACTCGCTCCAGGGTGTGGTGCCGCAGCACGCGGCGCACGTCACCAGGAGCCTCCAGGAGCAGATCGCAGCGCTCAAGGCTGAGAATCAGCGGCTGCTGGACAGCTACAACGCCGAACGAGTAAGTGGACACGCTTTGAAAGTAGGCGTTTCCTTTGGCAATCGCAACCGTCGACAGGAAGCTGCGATCGCAGAGAATTTTACTAATGGTCAACTCATACTGCCCGTGAGAGCCTATAGACGACAAGGCCAGTATTCTCACCGGTATTTTTCCTCCAAGCAGTGTGCTTTGTACTAAAACAGCGCCGCTGAGCTTATCTCCTGCTAGTCGCTCACCTACTCTGATAACAAAGGTATTTGAAAAGTATTTAAAAATGTATGAAAAATTATGTTGCGTTCTTACAGGAATACATACGTCTTCTAATATATATATATATATATATATATATATATATATATATATATATATATATATATATATATATATATATATATATATATATATATTATACGAACGTAGGTTGCGTTGGCTCCGCAGAATAAAGATTTAAGAGAAGTGCGCACTTCTACAAAGACACTTTTATTTATCAACGTTTCGACCGCGGTGCGGTCTTCTTCAGAACGCCTGGTTTGGCCTGTTCGTCACTGCCAGTGTCATTTGCGCAGCGGCTCCTCTTTGGCCACGCATCTGCAGCGGCGCCCTTTGTGTTTGTGCATTTTGTTTGTGTGTTTTGTTTGCACGTTTTGCTTTCGTACGCCTGTGGTTGCCGTGCTGCCCATGTCCCCCGCACCGTCTTCCTCTCCCTTTCTCTCGTTTCGCCATCTCCTTTTGTAGCCCACCCTTCCTTACTATACTAGTTTTCCCCCTTTTTTTCTTTTATTTCTATTTTTTGCTTCCTCCCCCAATATTGTCCCTGTCTGCTCCCCGCACCCCCATCTTTATTTTTTATTTTTTTTTTCAATTTTTTTGAACTTTTGTTGCTATTTGCGTGTTACACTCCTTTCTCCCTCCTCTTGAGCTCACAAACTTAAAACGTCCATCTGACGCGAAACCACTACAGTCCTGACGTTTCGGCTGGAGGACCAGCCTTTTTCGAAAAAGGCATCTGGCATGGCATCTGCATGGCATCCAAGGAAGTTCTGGAGGTTACTAGCTCCTCAGTTTGGCAACTCGCACTGCATTACTGTCTCAAATCGAGAGGGTTCACAGGTGCGTTCGGAACTTTGCCCTGACGTTATGAATTCTTATTTTTTCATCTATCTTCACACATGAACCTGCCTTGAATACACCAACCTTACCAACTATTTTACTTTCCTGAGGTGGCCCCTGTTAACATGACTGCTTGAGGCATGTGTGCACTTCTAGAAAAACTTAATTCATGTGCCGCGGGGCAAGACAACATCACTGCTAAGACGTCTAAAACTTCAAAAATATATATTGTCATATCTTAAAATAATATTTGATCAATTTCTTGCTAACAGCTCAATACATAATGACTGTAGAATGAACATTGGTTCCTGTATTCAAGGCAGGCAGCCGGAGTGACCCGTCCGTTATCTTGCTATTTCATTGACCTGCATTTAATGTAAATTTACAGAACTTATATACACGCATGTTGCATCCCGACTGAATTATAACTCTTTTTCTTCAAAAATAAGCATGTTTTCCGTCACGCTTATTCGTATGAATCAATTATTTGAGTTTTCCATGTACCTTCACTGAAACCTCGATTCCCTGTTTTAAACCGACGTTATTTACCTAGACTTTTCTGACATGTGTCCCTCATCAACACCTTATGCCAAACTTTCAAGCCTTCGCCTACGCCAACATATTTTAGCCTGTACTCAGGAATTCCTCACGGATAGCTTTCAGTTTGCTGTAATAGGTGATCTTCCTTCAAAAACTGCTCGCGTAGCTTCCGGACTACCGCAAGCGTCAGTACTACGTCCGCTTCTTTTCTTTATATTTATTATGACCTACCCTCTGCCATTTCATCCACCATTCGCGTGTTCACTGCTGACTGCATTACTTAGTGACGTATAAGTACTAAGATCGATCAAGCTGCCCTCCGGAATAATCTAAAGCTCACCGAAAATTTGTGCACATTATGGTTGATGCAGCCGATATTAGTAATTGCAGTTATATGCAAGTTTCACGCAAGCATTCTAATTTAACATACCCGTACTCTTTATTGTCGGAAGGCTTATCAGAGGTAGAATCTTACCGGTATCTTGGAATCACTATCAATAAAAAATAACTTGGATGGACCATATCACAAAAATCAAGGCCGACGCTTCACTCACACTCGGTTTTATCAGATGATCACTCCTCACTTTCTAACATCCGCTAATTAGCACATTAAACATTTGTTCTCAGTAAACTTGAGTATGCATGCGCGATTTGGAGTCCTCATCAGTCTTATTTACCATGCTTGAATACGGTCAAAACCGTGCAACACGCTATGTATCATCAAAGTACGACACTCATTACAGCGTAAGCTCAATAAAATCATCCCTTGGTCTCACCACTTAAGCTCTCAGACGCAAAGATGCGCGTCTTTGTTTATTTCATAAGCTTTACTGCAATTTCCTTTACCTGCGCGGCTCACTTATAGCTTCTCCCATTCGTACATCACGCCACCTGTTTAATTGTAACAGCGTTCAACGACTTCATGGTTGCGCTAATGCTTTTAACGTCAATTTATTTTTTTCAACTGCTATTCAAGAGTGGAGCCTACTGCCCGAAACACTCCCTAATAGGCCCCACGCATTTAGGTTCAGGGCAATGTTGAGTAGCTATCTTCTTAAATGACTTGTTCTTATTATAGGCGTAACACTAAGAGACCGGCAGCGGTATGAGTGGGTGAAGGAACAAACGCAGGTTAATGACATCCTAGTCTTGATCAACAGGAAGAAGTGGGCTTGGGCAGGGCATGTCATGGGAAGGCAACATAACCGCTGGTCCTTAATGGTAACTGAGTGGATTCCAAGAGAAGGCAAGCGTAGCAGGGAGCGGCAGAAAGTTAAGTGGGCGGATGAGATCAAGAATAATAGAGAGAGACGGGCTAGATGGTGACTATTAGTAGAATGCATCTTGAAACCACGCAAAAAAGACAAGGGACGAGGAAGAAACTAACAGGACAGAGCGCGTAACTTCAACTGGTTTTTTACAACAGTGCGTCACATTTATACAGTCATCGTAACCACATTGTAACATGACAAACGATCATCACGTAACCATTGTGCGCAGGCGTGTACGGGACATCATGCAATCTAGATATGAATACTCTTTATCAGACAGGTTTATCGATGTTTTGCTGACACACGAGCCGGATTCATTCTTGAAGTTTGCGGAGATACGGTTTTACGAAGATACGGTTTTGCGGAGATACGGTAGAAGTTTGCGGGGATATGGTGGCCGCAGCCGGCAAAGGACAGGGTTAATTGGAGAAGCAGAGGAGAGGCATTTGCCCTGCAGTGGGCGTAGTGTGGTTGATGATGATGACAACAGGTACCAAAGACGCATGAATGAAAACGTTGCAGTATTATAAGGAAAACAGTCTAATGAAAATGCTTCCCTATTTCCTTCTTCAATCTCTCTCCTTTTCTTCTGAGCATGCAGTCACAGTACGCGCCGATGGAAGGTTCCGGCAGCCCGCGTCGAACACGTTGCGTTAACTGCATAGCGTATGTGACGAGCTTTCGACTCATCTGACAATGTATTACGAAGCCAACGCAATAACTTCGCCTCTTTGTCCCTTGCATGCGATGTTTTTTGGTTTAGAAAAATTACGTTGGGCAGTAAATATTAGAGCTACGAGCGCTTGCTTTGTGAAGGAGGCAACACAAAAGAAAGGTATTTTTCAATATTTCTAGTTCCCCTCGAACAGCATACGCACAAAATCTCCCAATGGGCAGATGTTTCCGATAAAACTCCCCTCGTCCACGGAAATAAACGCCTGTAATGGATATTTCGCGGAAATAGCTGTCTAGCGGGCTGCTTCCGGAATAAATGCATCGCCGTGCCATCGAAAGTTTTAATCGAAAATTCCTTCGTTGTGCAACTATGCTTTCACTTTTTCACTCTGGAAACAGCGAAAACTCTGGAAATCCCTTTTATTAAACCAAACCCAACAACTTCCATGAGGAAACATGCGCAGCAGCTTCAAGTTTCTTTTTTTTCAGTGCTCCCATTAAAATGCGATGCTTTGAATTCTTCGTCACTCTTGTCGTTGGGCGAACTCGAGCCCAAGTTCTGAATTTGGCGCTGTTTTATCGGACGCATAAAAATCAAACTTACTTTGTCGGCAGTCATTGGTTAAGAGCGCTGCTCGTTGTATTAGGAGGGGGATCCGATCGCAATGCAGTATAATCGGAGGCAAGCTGTGAAACCTTCACAGGCCACCCGTGAAGCTGCATTTTGGCAGGAAACGGCATTCAAATGGAGCAAGCAACTCGCAAAAATTAGGCCGATGTTACTGGTCTATATATTTCTTTCAGACATGCCGCCAATACTAATTCGACTCGCCACTCTAGTCAACGACGGAACTGGAAGGCTGCACATGCTCACTTCAATCGCATATATTCTGTTTATTACTGGGTGCACTGTGCCCGACATAGAGCAACACAAAGAGCACTTCTAGCGGAGCGTAGGCTTTTTGTTATAACAAACCTAAGTTAAGGCATTGCCCATTAGTTGCCACGACACCGACGCCAACGCGACGTCTACGCGACGCCTACGCACATAGTTGTCGGAAGCGAGCTGCTGAAGCCTTCTGAATGAAGGACTTGAGAAGACGACAGCATTGTCCTGGACGCGAGAGATTCTGAAGTAGTTGGCTTCTGTCTTCCTTCTTTTTGAGTCAAACTCGAATGGCAGAAAGAGTTTTCGATAAATTTCACAAATGTCTAGCTGAGGTCACCTTGAAAGCGCTGTAAACAGGTGTGCGTGGGCGATTAAGAAAAGATAAGGGCGCGCTTTTGTGCGTTACATAAAGAAGCCGAGAACTTGAAATCTTACTATGGAAAGGAAAAAAAATATGGGACCACTTGTCCCGTTTGCCGCGTTTCCTAATAAGCGCGCCAGTCTTTGATGTGCGCCATTAATGAAGAACGGTACCGGATTATGCATGCATCATAAAGCGTGAAACACATTTCGGATAAATTCTCCGTTCTGTGTTAGGCGGTCTCTTTATTATTTCCATCGAATATTGCGGTCATTTTGCACAGTAAGAGATGTAAATTACCATTTACCATTTACACCCCCAAACTAGACAACCTATAACCTAAACAAAAAAGAAATCGGCTAAAAACATTCGATTTTAAAATGTACATAATTCTCCTCGTTCTCCATATTCCGCGGTGAACTACCGGACGGCGACAGCTGCCTGCGGCACGCGGTACGACTATGCAGTCGACGCGTCGCTCCACACAAATTCCACCTTCGTTCAGGTGCGTCCACTCAATCGGCACTCCTCATCGCTAGCGGCACAAAGCTTCAACGCCGGACTGCTAGCGCGCCGCGCGCTCAGTGTCGTCAGGCCTAGCGTGCTGGCCTACCCTTTGCCCGCTCGCCACTCCCCATCGAGCACTGCGAAAGTAGCACGTGACATCCGCACCACTGTGTGATGCGTGCTGGTATAGGCATGGCTAGCGTTTCTTCGTCCTCGTGGTTTCGCTTTCGCCCGTGTGCGGCCCCAAAATTCCTTGCGCTGCAATGGCGACGAGAATGGCTTTATCTAAATATGAAAAATTGATATGGGTACTAGGTACGGTGGGCTACAAGCCTCTCAGTAAATACGCAGCCTAACGATAGTAGTTACAAAGATGGCTCCTAAATATAAGTCAAACGACCTGCTGTTGTATATACCTATATATACTGACCTGCCCTTTCTTGGTATTCACTAACTGGAGCACTCTGAATACCGCGGTGGATGAATGCTCAAACACAGCAGGTGCCGTGCAAAGTAGGGTGCCTCAATGCCAGCGCCGCCGTACATGCTGGAGACAACCCGCCATATTGAATCACAACTGGCCTCTCCCATGTACCGCGAAATGCTCGACTGGCAGCCCAGTGTAGCTCTCGCTGCAAAAGGCCGTTCAAGCACTTTGAAGCGCGCCGAGAGCATGAACGAGCATGAACAAACGCTAGCGCTGCTGATCCCGTGTGATTCAATATGGCGATGCCGCTGAAGTTGTCTCCACCCGGGCGCTGGCATGAGGCACCGTTGTGCAAAGCGATGGCCGCGCCACTGGTGGCAGGTTTGTTAAGTTTACTCGGGAATGAAGCCAGCCGCACCACCCACTCGCCGCATGTTTCCACTGTTGTCTCATCGTGCCCGCGGTACATTAGTGGAGCGGGAAGTCCTTCCTTCTGTCTCATCGTGTATTTATTTCTCGGCGCACACTTCGCGATATAAGCTACATTCGCTATAGGTGCATCCGCACAGGTTTGAGGGCATGTCCAGGTACAGCCTTTGTCCGTAAAGTTCCGAGACTAAGTCCATTAAAAAAAATGCGTTAAACATTGAAATCATTTGTGCGGCACCCCTTCGAAATAGTCTCTCTTGCAGTTTATACACAGCTTCCAACGCTTCTTGAGGTCTTGGAAACAGCTGTAATACGCTTATTTTGGCAGGGCTGTCAGCTCCTTTGCCGTGGCATCTTGAATGGCGTCCACGCTCCCCATCCAGCGACCTTTTAGGGCTCTCTTCACAGGAGGAAACAGGAAAAAATCGCATGAGGAGAGGTCAGGCGAGTATGGCGGATGGAGAAGTAAAGTAATGCTGTGCTTGGTGAGAAATTTTATCACGCTGAGAGCAGTGTGCGGCCTTGCGTTATCGTGGAGAAGGCTCCATTGTCCAGATGCCCTTAAGAAAAAGAGCAAATCAGCGCTCACTGATGCCCGCGTGTCCTTCCGGTCCTGTGTGAGGGAGCGCGGCACAAGTCTGCCATTCAGCTTTCGTTTCTCCAAGTTCTCACGCAAAATTTGGTGGCATATTGTCTTACTAATGTCGAGAGCATCTGATAGCATGCGGACTGTAATAGTGCGGTCTTGCTGTACGATTTCCCTGATCTGAGCAACGGTGTTTTCATTCCGTGTGATTGAAGGGCGCTCCTGCCTTGTGTCGTCTTCCACCGACGTTCTCCCCGAAACGAACCTCCTGTGCCACTCGAAAACTCGTACCCGCGATAATGTCTCGTTGCCGTAAGCGTCACGAAGGAGCTCATACGTCCCTGTAGCATTCTTGCCAAGCTTCAAGCAGAATTTTATGTTTACACGCTGTTCATGGTGGACGTCCATCTCTCCACATTCACTCACAGTAGAATGCGAAGACGACTAGTGACAACGTATTTTCTACATGTAATGCCATCTAGCGGCTGCCACAGCAATTAACATAAATAGCTCAGGTTAGTCCTAAAAGATTGCGCTACACACACGCACCAACATTTGTTTTGGGGAATCATTTGTAGAGAAGAAAATAAATCAGTCTCGAAACTTTACGGACAAAAGTTGCATAATGTCATCCTAGTTGGGGGAATTAACTATAAATAAAAGCACTGTAGACACGATTTTGTTTGTTTGCCAATCGCGTGGAAACTCGATTGAGAAAACACAGTTTCATAACATTTTGCTTTATTACATAGCTTGTGACTCCTATCTTTCACTTTTATGACATGTGAAAATATTTGAAGCAATCTTCGTGTCACGAGTCGTACATCAGACGTCTGCCTCCACTCTTGTTCAGGTTTGTGAAGAAATATAAGTTGATTTCTGTGTATCACAGTAATAAAGGTATTGTTTCCATACTACAGTGTCGAACATCTCTGCGGCGTCTACTAACCACTTACACCAGGTCTTGAGTGCGAAGTAGATATGGGCGTCATGGGAGTTATGTGCAAGGGTAATTCAGGGGTCAGCGAATAAAACGCAATGCTGAGCACGCAGCATGTCTTCAACGCTGAGTGATGCTTGTTTAGAGCAGGATTCAATAGATAATTTAGTGTGTAAAAAAGCACCTAAGCTTTGTCGACGACAAAAGGCACCCAAGGCGGAGTGCGTTCTTTGTCGTATTTCATCTTTCAATGACTGTACACGCTGTGTGCTGTGCACTGTGTCATCAAGACGAGCGTTGTTTGTATGCCGCGACGGCTGATGCCGTGGTGATTTTTCGGTAGAACTCCGTATTTAAAATGAAAAGCAGAGAAGTCTACGGATACAGCGATAAATGAAGGAGCGTGCCATTTTCTGCGCCGACTGCTGGGTCAGGGAACTCAAGCTGCGGTTCATCGGTGCGTAATCTGGTGTGGACAAAAACATGCAAGGGGAGCTACACAGAGAACGAACTCTAACAACAATAGTATATCATGCCCACAAGCAGGATGATAATAACTTTTTACAAACACGAGGAAACTGGGCTGCAAAATTTAATGTCAGGAGACTATAGTACAATCAGGGTTACACTATTCACTGACCTGGATTTCGAGTACTCGCTGTTTAGTTGTAAAAAGCGGCTCCACTTTCCTAAGCACAAGTACTTAGGGAAATTATTGAAGTAAGCGACTTTAACTACCTAACCGGTGCTGAGTGTCGTGCGTCCCATAGACAAGTGAACCTGCTGTATGAGTGATGCTGGTCGGTGTTACTGCCTACTGCAGAGAGATTAAAGTAGTTGGGTGTTTTTTATATCTATTTTTTTGCCTTGGTTGGTAAGCTTTTTTTTTCTTACCCTCGTGGTTTCCTAGAATCCCAACTGCTGCCTGCTGTGCGCTTGTAAACAAGTAGTGAAACATTTAAGAGAGGTAGCCTTTCCTCGAAATAGCCGGGATTTCGTTTCGTAACGATTGCTCTCTTTTGAACGTTTTTTTTTTCTGTAACAAACGAGCAAATAAACTAAAGCTGATGTTGGCTTCAAAGAGAAAGAATCAGAGTGATAGAGTGCGTTGGCGTGATCTATAAAACCCCGAAGCTCTTGCTTCTTTGCACAACTTCGTTTCCATACTACGTGGTGGGTCTGTGGGATTAGACCGGATTTTGTAAGGATTAGACTGGAAGCAGTGTCGGAGAAAGATCGTCCTCTCCACCGCTTTATTATTTTTTTTTCTACGCTCAGAACGGAACAGTGATGTATTTAAAAAAACACATAGTGACGCAGAGCTGAAGCACTCCTCACACAACCATGGTCAACGTGGACGAAGCGCCGTCTGAAATTAAGCCTAATCTCTTTGAGCCAGACGATAGAAGAATGAAAACTTCCCCTGAATGTTGGCGGCCAGTCTAGCTGTTTGTATAGGAGAAAAAAAAGTTTGAAAAGCGAACAAGGCAAAAATGGCAGGTGGATGGCAATCATCTTCCGCTGAGCTCCACTAATCTTTTGCTTTTCCTTGCGCAACATCATCCAACACCACTACGCCTAGGCGGGGTAATCTGCTGCGTGGCACAATTTATAGAATATTAAATCCGGGTATTAAATGGAACAGATACGATACTACAGTGCCTCAATATATTAATTGTTCTGTTTATAATAAACCCGCTTGTGCAACTTTTCGAAGAATAAATGTGAAGTTCAAAATAAGACAGATGCCTCCAATTAGCGTCTTGCACTACTTCTCTTCATCCACTGAACAAACTAGTTGAAGCTTCTTGCATTTAATGCAGGAAGAAATGCTACCTCAAGAGAGAAGCTCCCTTTCGCTTAACGATTGAGGTTTTTTTTTTGTGCGCTTGATAGCATTTTTTTTCTTAAAATATCGCAGGCTGATAAACTTTGCATCTAGGAATTCTAGACGTAATCATCAGCGATTTCTGTCGTGTTTAGCTACACTGACATTCGAACAAAGACCTGCCCGTGCGCAACATAAGACAGAACAGGTTTTGTGTAATCTCCGTCGCCTCCTTCAGACTGTCGCTTTTTCTTTTAAGGAATGTTACGTTTTCATAGACGGCTTTGTCTAAGCGGAGATTAGCTTAAAACTTAGCGAGAATACCTGTCTTCGCTTATGTATAATTTCAGGTATTTTTTTGTTCTTGTTGGGGGTTGCAAAAGTACAGGGTTGGGAAACCTAACTTCAAACGACCGAGCTTTGACTAAACTAATGGCGGCTCCGTGCAGCCACGAGAACACTTGTCGCTCATTCGGTCATCTACTCCTCTGCTCACTTTCTTGATTTTCCCCCGAAGGTTTTTCCATAGAGCTCTGCACTTGATGTCTCACGTGACATTAGCCCTGCTCTGATGCGCTCGTGCGATGTGCTCTCATTGCAGCAGGCACGAATGAAACGTCCTACCACCTGCTTCTTGGGTTGACCGCAGTTTTTATAACTATTATAAATAATTTTAGGAGACGTCCAGTTCGCAACCGAGAGTGAGCAAATGGTCCCATAAGTCATACAGCGACATCTGTTAAGGGCCCGTTTGCCGCTTCGCCGGCGTCGGCGTTTGCGTAACACCGCGTCACACTAATTGGTAAGCATGCAGGGACGTCGCGCATGATGTCACTGTGACATGCCTTGACGACACGCTACGCTGAGTGGTCCGTACACAGTGACGTCACACGCAACTTGGCAGAGCAGATGACAAAAGGTAATGAATAAACAAAATATTCCATTCACTGCTGTGAACAGCTGTCGTTATATCTCACGTTACACAGCGGTAACCGTCCTACTAGTTTTTTTTTTTCTAGCCTTGAATAGCCTTAACGAAGGCTGCGCATCATTGCAACCAACCATACTATATTTTTTGCATTATCCAAAATATACTTTTAATATGTAACGTTGTTTCAAATAGAACCTGAACTGTCTCAACGACGCATTACCGAAGACAATTTTTATGGTACCAGTGAGGCAGTGGGGCCTGTATATCTAAGTATCTGTTTTCCAAAGCATATTACCCGCATTACGGGCTGTTACTGCCTGTGCTATGAGTGTTGAGCATGTGGTCGCTGGTCGACGTCCCGTGCGAAGAGAAAAGGACGTCTGACTCTCGAAATAGCTACAAGACCGAACTATTTTGCAAGTGGTGCAACGTGAGCACGGACCGGTGCGCTCTTTATTCTTCTCTTTTTCGCTCGGCCGCGATACCAGCTCCAATCTAAGGAGGTCGCTACTGTCGGGATATACTGTAACGAACGAAAAAGAATTAAAAACAACGTCACTCTGCTCGCACCGTCTAAGGCACGTAGAAACCGAAGTAGCGAGAGAAATAACCACTGCAACACGAACCTCTTTTCCAGAAGCTGCTGTAAACGCTGACAGGTCATGCTAACAAAAGGCGCCATCAGTTTCTCTGACGCAGTGACACGCTCGACACTCTGTAAATATCCAAGTTGTATACATAATGCAGCGCGCTAAAGCAGAGCTTTGAAGGCTTTTCCATCCTTTTTAGCAAAACTCTTAGATACGCAGTTGTCGCTACGAGTCACGAAAATCGCAGACTCAAAAGTTTTCTCCTTCTTGCTTTCAAATTTAGTTTTCTTTCGGGTGTTTGTAAAGTGCTTCTGTAATTAAAGGAACTTGCAAAAATGTATAGGGACGGCTTCTTGAAAAATCATTTCGCTTAGGGCTCTCGGCAGCGTGTAGTGTCTCAGAGGCTGTCCAGAGTTCTGTGGGATTTAGACGGTTATAAAAGAAATTGAAAGCAGCGACACTCGCGATCTTGTTCCCATTTGTTTAAATTCGACAAATTCCGATACGCTGATTGTTTCGTGCAGTCGCTTAGATGTTCTTGCCTGCTAGACGCTTTACGTGTTTTGATCCCTTCCGCCTAATACCTCTACTTATCTTCCTACTTAGAGTGACGAATGCTGTGCAAATTTAGTATATAAAAACTTGTGGCTACCCGTAACAAAAGTTCAAGCTGAACGCTAGGCGCCCACCAGTTGTGCGTCGAGGCGACTAGTACAGGTTGCTCCTAACTTCAGCTCCCTTCTGCGGATCAGTCTCAGACAAGAAGCCATCCCGACTGCAAGAAAGGGCGCCTCGTTAACCCAAAAAAGATGCGCTCGTAAACTTACCAGGGTTAGCTTCGTCAGTTCACGACAGGTGATCCCCTAAAGTACGTGACCCACTTTACGTGTCCCGGCCGAGCACTCGACTCTGTTCGAATATTTTCTGCTCGATTCACATCATCATTAGCGGGTCTAAGCCGGTCAGAGTCTTGTGTCTCCAATGGCCTCAGTCGATTTGAAGCCGTCGTTTGGTACGACCGGCGTCTAGCAGGGTAGCATTCTTGAAAGCAGCGCTTTTCAGCCCGACGGTCTTGTCATCCTGTCATGTTTACTTATTTTTCGCCGTTAAGTACAAGTCCATGCTGCTTGCCTGAAGAGCCGCTTTTGCCTGGTCTCTAGCCCGTCTTTTTTGCTGACCTGCGTTCACGTACTTACGAAGAAAGAGCACGTTCTCTTCGCCCTCTCCATTCTTACTCTTTTCAGTTCTTGTGCTTTTTCAGTTACTGACAACAGAAGCAGTTTTTCTCGCCGCTTTGTACCGTTCATCCACCAACGATTTTCCAGTAACGTGGGCAATATTTCTCCGCTCCACTAAAGTAGACACTCCACAAACACAAGAAAAGTGGCCACATACGCGGATTTCTTTAAAAACTAGCAAAGAAGCGACGCAGATATGCGGCAGCCGGCAAGACTTGTCCAAGCACTGTTACGCGAGGCAGCAATAATAAGTAAACTAAACCCACAGCTGATACCAGCTTTCCAAAACGCAACGTGTCGCACTAGATGCTTGACAACAGTGTATTTATGGGACACCCCTAACATTGGGTTGATTTCAGTTAGGGAGTAATTACTCATTAGCATCCAGACGGCCGCAGCCATGCGGCTGGATGGGAAAGTTGTACAGCATCCTCAGAAGCCTCGCTGTTTAAGAACAATTCGTTCTATTCCGGGGATGCTAACGAGCAATTTCTCCATAAATGCTTGAGAACGCAGCAAGAAAGTTAAGCCTAACGCTTCATATAGAACCGAAACATGCTGCCTCCATATACCGCGCTATATCAACTGAAAATTATTCATATTCTTCGTTACTTTTATTTCTCGTGTGCCAAGATTCTCTGCTGAGGAATAAAAGAGAGCAAACAGCAAGTATCTTTTTTAAATTTTTTTTTTCACCATGCCGCGATTCTCTCGAAGGCGTGCTGTTAGAAGTGAATGAGTTCCTAATTGTGCTGCCTTTATTGTTACAACGAAGTTTTTGCATCACGCGTAATTTCTTCTTGTCTTTGCTTAATTTTTATTTCCAGGTGCTGAGAAAAAAGTACTACAACATGATCGAAGATATGAAAGGGAAAATACGGGTTTACTGTCGAGTGAAGCCTCTGACAACCGAACTCAGCCAGGTGGGCTTAGTTCTTTTATTTTGTTCATGGCTGCGCATAATATCAGTCTTTTTAATACCTGTACAAGTAACAGTCAAAGCCAAAGCTATGTTTCTTCTCCAATTTCTGATAAGACGGTAGAGGTTGCCTCTGTTAGAGACGCTTTCTTGCTAGAACACAGCAAGGTGATATTTTCTGATTAGCCACTGTTCTAACAAGTCTCCCTGCGCCGTCAGTGTATTTTCAGTTGTACTGAGAAATTAAAATGAATCACCTGCCTTCTTTGGCCTTGCGACAAATGCCTCCTGTTGTCGTCCCTGTAATCTTTCGTTTCTTTTTTAGTGCTGGGCGCAAAGGCATGCTTCGCACTGTTCCCAGACTTCATAACTTGCGCGCGTTTGTCGTTTCATGTGCTAACGGCCCGAGTGCCTTTGTTGCAGGAAGCGGTCAACGTGATCGATCCCACGGACGACTACACGCTGGTCGTGCACACGCCACGGGGTGACAAAGAGTTCACCTTCGACAGGGTGTTCCTACCGCATCATACGCAAGAAGACGTCTTCAACGAAACAAATGTGAGGGTAATCGTATGCTGTTTCTGCTCGGTAGAGAACTGAGTACCGCCTGCCAAGCCTTTAGCAAAGTTCATACATAAATTTCGGATAAAAAAGGCAGAGAAATCTTCATCTTGGCAAGCGTCAGGAGAATCCCAAGCTGTAACAGAAAATGTTGTCAGCAAAGGTAGTTTTTGTTAGTTTGTGTTTTTTTTTGTTTCTGTGGTTGACAGACGAGACGATAATGAAAGATGGAGCCTTTTTCTGACAAAGCAGTGTCCATTACTATGAATCTGCGACAAGTGCTTCTAGTTCCCTTAGCTTTAAACATGAAAAAAAAACGCGTTGACATCATCTCTGACGTAAGAAAGAAAGAGAATGGCCGAGTGGCCGCAGAACAGAACGTGATAGGCCGTTAGGCTTAGCGGCAGCGGCTTGGTGCTGTCCGAATTCCTGATGATGAAGCCTTGATTACGTGATTACTTTTGGCGGGTGACATAAGGATTTGAGATTTGCGCTCAATACATTTTGCTGTAATAACCACAGCGGTAACCAGCGCTCTCCGCAGCACATTTTAGAATGCAATGACTAGCGATAGCAGCATGCTGAAGGTGAATCCAAATTCTGGCAAAACGACTCTTTTTCTGCACTTACATCAGCCAGAACTTAAATGGCCATGTTAAGAGTGGCGTAGTTTTTTGCAATGAACCAAACAAAGCAAACTTGTACAAAGCGTTCCCTGACAGTAAATCGTTTTACAATAAGCACGTTCCAAACATCGCTTGCCCGCCGTTTATTATTTTGTGAACAAAAGACAACCATGTAGCTGTGTCTTTCGGCTTTAAAAAACAAAAATGCAGACGATCTAAAATGTTGTCTGCCATTGTCCGACAAGTGACTTCTTTATTTCGCTAGTGGTTTTCGCTCCCCGATAAGATTCATTTAATAATTATGGGCCCAAGTACCGAAATGGTGCAGTTATCAGCGTTCTGCCCTGACACAATAACAGCTGATGGAAGTACAAAATCAGTTGCACAAAAACTGACACAAACAGCCGAACAGAGTACTTTCCAATATAATTGCACATACTAACATGTTGAAAGCAAAACGCATTTGAAGAAAATACAAGTAGAAAACAGCGTATGACAACGCAAGCATTATCAAAGTAATGGTGTCAAAACCTCTAACTCGACAAGAACGCCATTTCTTTGTGACTCAAATCAATCGATGAAGCGCAGACACAGCTGACCCGCAAGCTAACGTTATCCGCAGCTTCAGTGATCTGGCGTGTGTCTTGTTCAGAGTATGATCGTGTAGTGATAGAGCTTTCATCATAGCATATTGCAGGGGGCAATAAGATTTTGTGCTGCTGCAAGTAATGTTGTCTATTGCACGGGTCTTTTGAGAGTAAAAAAGAAAAAAAAAAGCATCGGAGTGGCTTATAGAAGGCTTACAAAGTAACAAAACACATAATACACGTAATTCAAAACAGTAACACACAGCAATAATGCGCATGTGTCGTGAGACCGGAGAAACGCGCACTTTATTTAGATAGCGAACTCACACCTACGAACTCGTACGACGCAGATGCTTTCAATGGCAGCCAGGAATCAACTGGCATGTTGGGCTTTATTCCATGCCTTCATGCAAGAAGTGCAGTATCCTCACAGTCTACTGTAGTGCCGCAGGGCCGGTTTCTGCCTTGTATTGAGCTATCCCCACGCGCTTTGATGTCACGCGTAAGATCAGAGCGTTTCTTGGTACCGTATGCGGCATGCCTGATTTTAGTAACGCACCAAAGCTTGTTAGGAGCGCAACTGCCGCCGGCTGGAAAGCCGTATGCTTACACGCCTTCTTTTGGCGCTCTTTTTTTCAGAGCCTCGTGCAGAGCGCGATGGACGGCTACAATGTATGCATCTTTGCGTACGGCCAGACCGGATCGGGCAAGACGCACACGCTCACGGGGGTCTCGAACACGGAGCAGCCACAGGCAGAGGGTATCGCGCCCCGTGCCTTCCGGAGGATGTTCGAGCTTGTCAAGGAGAACGAGTGAGTGCCGTGCCCCCAGGCGCCGGAGATATTATGGAGGTCGGGGGCGCAGCTGCGGCGCTGTTCCACGTGGAAATGAATGCCGTACACCTGCGGGGTACACAGACAACCTCAACAACAAAAAAAAACCAAGTAGACCTCCTTTTTAAGGCAGAACTAGGTGGAAGCTGCGTGGTGAAAAGAACATTAGATAGTGGGTTCAAGGAGAAAAACGCAATGGAAACGTAGTGCCCAGCTTCTCACGCCCCGAGGCGAGTGAGAAAATAAAAGTAGAAAAAGAGCGGGAAAGGCTGTGAGGTGAGCCGGGCAAGGATACTCAATCGATAGCGGAGCCACCGTTCGGTGCCCCTTTACGGCCTTCGTGTTTCGGGACGTTCGCGAAGTGGGTCGGAAGCATGCCCGCGGAAAATTGGGAGTAGGGCAGCGGGATACCAGACTAGGGAAGACACATAGCCGGCACTTTCAAGACCGACCTACCCTAAAACGATGTGGGAAACCGTTATTTCCACAACGATTCTTTTTTCTTCGCCCTCTCTCCAGGTCAGGTTGGGTGAGGAAGAAACATTTCTCGGCCGCTTGGAACCGCAGCTCGGAAAACCAACTTCGGCACACACCCGAAATCATCGATGAGAACTGAGGGTAGACTGAGCCGTAGCTTTAGTAGACTTTCTTTCTGCACTGTACCGCAAAGCCTTTGTCGTCCCCGGGGTACTTCGCACGACTAAAGATATGCAACCTTTCTTAGACAACGCGCTTCGTGTGCCTTAAGGGCGTTCTCACTCGCAAGCCTGCCTACACAACTCACTGCATTATCACAAACAAAATCCACTGCATTTGCTACAGCGGTCCTATTCTACTCTTTTGTATCACGCTGCCTTTCGTCGTTGCTGTTTCTCTTTCCTGGAAAAGTCGCTGGAGGCGCGTGAGGCGCGTGGGAATGACGGCATCTGCAGCTCACAAGCTATACCTTGTGCATGGTGTAACCGGTTCGCAGAACCGGATGACACAGAGCTAAATGAAAGATACAGCATGCGCCCATGCTGCACTTTTGAAAGCCCCGAGGCTCGGAAGTCACGCTGTTCGGCTGCCGAAAGACACGGACGCGGCGCTATGGACCACAATCGCTGACTATGCCGCGAACGGCCAGGCTGCCTTGCCTTGCGTTTTCGTAACGTCTCTCAGTACTCATGACCACCATTTGTACTTTTTTGCGGCTCTTGTGCGCGTAACATGTCTTAATAAAGACTTTACGCTTTTCTAATTTCACTCACCATTAGTGTCGTTCGGGGACAGTCAGAAACAGTCATTAAACTGCCTGTGTGCCGCTTCTCGCCTTAAGTGTAGCGGTTTAAAAAGCAAGGTTCGACGAGACCTGGAGGTGGTAGGCAGTAACAATTTTTTAAAAGTAGATCTCCCTTTAGAGGCTGCACTGATTTTCGACCGTTCATTGGTGGACAGCGATGCTACTGTGATAACAGCGCCACCGTCCAATGCAGCAAACGACGATACACTGCAACTGGTTTCAGAGAGATAGAAAACCGGAAAAGACACTCTAGGGTGGTTAAACCACACTCAATTCGGATTAGCTATTCTGAGTAGAGCCAACAAAAAAAGTAATAGGAAATAAAGGGACAGTATGCACCAACTCGCCCAAAAAGAAGTGTTAATGCGGAGCACTCATAGCCTGATGGACGAGTATCACAACTAGATTGGATGCTTAGTTACTTGTTGCCCGGATGTATGCTTCCCATCGTGAAAGAAAGACCAAAGGAATCCGCAAAGGTGGTCTCGGCGGAAGGCAATGCAGCATAGAAGCACAATAAAAGGTTTCAGGCCAGTCGACTTGCGGAAATCCAGTAGCCACAAAATGT
This sequence comes from Amblyomma americanum, assembly GCF_052857255.1. NCBI lineage: Eukaryota > Metazoa > Arthropoda > Arachnida > Ixodida > Ixodidae > Amblyomma > Amblyomma americanum. The sequence goes on from NC_135499.1 coordinate 203,831,164, forward strand.
CCTCGTGTACCATTACCCGGGGAGGCAACGGTATCAGAGTATTTGCCTCGTAATAAGGTTTGCGATAAATCTGACTCACGAGGTTCAGAAGGTTAAACCGCCGAACACCAATGCGAGGCAGAAGGCGTCTTCCGGGATTCGATCACATCTGCACTTGCCGTGGAGTTGAGCCTGAACAAGAACGTGCTGGCGATGAAACCATTCCTGTGCCTTTCAAATGCTGTGTTCAATCGTCACATACTATGGCTTTCTCCTGATAAGTTTAGCTGTAGGGAAGTGCCGCTATAAACTGCCTGTGCGCACTGCATCCGCCAGAGGCACACGCAGCACGTTTAAAGCTGGTACGTACCCAAGCGTAAAGGAAATCAAAGCATGGTTGGCTTATTGAAAATTCGCATGGACAATTGAACAACTGACAAGAACAATTGAAGTGCATACAAGAAATTGGCGTGCAATTGTTTTTGTTCGTCGCACTAAAAAGCCGTGTGCTTCTCTCGCATGCTTCCGCATTGGGAAGAATGAAACTGTCGTTCTTGGTGACGGCGACGTTCCTGGAACTCTACAACGAGCGGTTTGTGGACCTCCTCAAGGCAAACAGCAATCCAGAAGTAAGTACTGCATGCGGTGAATGTGGTAACGACTCTTAGTATCCTAATACGCAGAACACAATGCCGCAGTTATCTTACAATTCCTAACCACTGGTGTACTTTTTTATAAACGAGCAATTACTCCTTGGCATACACCAAAGCGCAGCCACATGACTTGAAAAGAAAGCTACATGACTTTCATACGTATTCTTATAGCTGCGATTAGGTGGACGCTACTCATTCATTACTTCCTTATTTCAAAGCTAATCCACCTTGAAGGATACCCATAAACTCATTAGACTAATCGGTATTTTATCCTAGAAGGAACGCAAAAAAAATATTAGCAGCGGAATCAGGGGTGTAATTGATAATAGCGTGTCATTTTCGTTCTACGTAGTGAAAAATTAACTCTATCTGAAATCTTAGTATGATGTTAAGATAGATCTCTGTAAAAGTAGTTAAATAATTTTATTGCTCTCAGCCGCTGTAAATTACTCTTGAATAGCGCATCCGAACATCTCCTGACGCCCCGGTTTGTCGCAGGAGAGGCTCGAGGTGCGGAAGGACTCGAGTGGCCACACATTCGTGCCAGGCGTGACGACGGAGGAGGTGTCCAACTCGGCGCAGCTGTGCGAGTGCTTCGTCCGCGCACTGCGCAACCGGCGAGTGGCCTGCACGCGCATGAACGCGCAGAGCTCGCGGTCGCACTTCGTCGCCACCGTCCAGGTCACCAGCACCAACCGCCTCAACGGAGCCGTGCTCAGGGGAAAGGTAGGCGCTGATAGCAGCGAGCTCTGCTCGATGCTGGGCTCAGCCAGCACGGAAAGTGGGGCACGGTTATGTGTCACAGCAAAGCTCTTAACAATTATCCTTGCCTTTCGAACATTTATTATACATACTTTCTTGCCGTGAGCTTTCTTTTTTAACTCTATCTCTTCCATGCAGCATTATTTTACATACTTTCTTGCCGTCGGCTTTCTTTCCTCACCCTATCTCTTCGATGCAGCATTGCCTCAGGAGCGGGGGATACCTTGCCTGTTAGACAGTTTTGCGCAAACGCCAAAGGTCACACAGTTGACAGAAACCAGAGTCGGCTCGCCGGAAAACTCCGGCTAAAAACAATTGGATTAAACGAGAACAGATAATTTCATGTTTTGTATTGTATTTCGCCATCATATCGCTTACTTCCTGTTTTCTTCCGCTTGGTCGTGTGATTAAGTGTCTTCCTGCAAGTAAACATCTCGGGTTTCCTGTGCCATTTTTTTATACGCGCATCTTAAGAAGATTCGTTTGATCCCTGTTTTCATAATGAAGCAAAAATGGCAAATGTTGCGTTTGCATGCCGCATATCTGCAAACATGAGAGAGCCCTTGCGCCCTCATATGTGCGATACTCACGCTGCAGCAGTCGTCTCAGCTGAGCGAATGAGCAAAATAAATCAACACTCCCACCTCCACTGCCCCCCCCCCCACCCCCAAAAAAAAGAAAATGCTGAACCATGTAAATAATCAGCATCTGCCTCTCAAACAGAGGCGGCTTTCCTATGACTAACAGTTATCCGCGAAGCACTCGAAAACAGCCCAATATCATTGCAGCGTCTTGAAACGTAAGAATTTGAAATTAAAACGAACATTCAGTCCAGTATGTAAAGTTTTTTTTCGAACAATGTACTGTTGAGAGCACACGTAATATTGACGCGGAATGCAACTTACTGGCGTTTTGGAATTCCAAAGAGGCTCGTGGATCAGGAGAAGTAACTATAGTGCATAAAATGAAGCTTCAAAAAGCCCCTCTTCCGGGAATGCAGCTCCAAAAGCCTTTGTCCACTTCGTCAGAAATAAAAACCTAACAAAGAATATGTTACAACATGCAAAAGTGTGCAGTCTTGTGCTTAGGTGCGCGTGTGTGTACCCGTGCACGAACTCCCCTTTTTAAACTGTTGGCCAATTTCAAGCGTCTGGTCCAAAATCTGTGCGGGAATATTTTCGGCCTATCTAGTAAATTGGTAATTTGCATAAGGATGCGTGTAATGTAGACGATAGCATAAACTCTTGATCATGTTCGGCTTCCGCCGCCATCTCTCGATTCAAAACGCCCTCCTTCTTAATGACGAAGTCTTAACCAGAATACCATATTACAGAGCAAACATGATCATAATCCTCTATCTAAAGGGGCTTTTGACAACGTGAGTCACGAGGCAGTCCTTGAGAGACTGAGCCGACTAGGCTGTGGCCACAAGATCCACGATTATGTCAAGGCCTTCCTGAGATGTAGAGCAGCAACATTTGACACGGGTGACTTGAGGTCCAACATCGTCAAGATGCTTAACAGGAACGCACGGGCGACTCGTTCATCAACTTGGGGGCGCAAGTATCAGAATCTAACATCAGATATTAGGGACATTTGGACCCACGAGGCTCTCTAGGAACCACGTGGCTAACGCCTTCGCTCGAGGCCACAATTACTGAGTGGGGACTAAAGCCTGACTCCCGGAGGGATGCTTCTCGCCTTCTTCTACTTTACCTGCAGGACAGGGATTTGGCCTCCACATGGTGACCTCAGGAGTGTCTATTTGGGTTTTTGCGGACAGTGTTTCTGTGATTTCTATTTAAGTGTCGCTACGGTGGAGCAATTGCCGGCAGCAACTGCAAGGCTAATCCCACCGGTAGCTTACAACCACTCAACTCAACTCAACTCAACTCAACTCAACTCCCGTACCCCTACGGTACGGCTTTGTAATTGAGCACGTAACGGGCAGTAGGAAGTGATACCCTTCACCTGACCCTGTGCTGAACAATGAGGAGGCGACGCGCTGGTGCCAGCTTCAAACAGGCACCTTTCGGTGCTTATCCATACTCAACAAAATTCCTCCCACTGCTTATGAGGATAGACAGCCACATTGCTGGGATAGGGCTATATTATCCCACGCCACGTGGGCCTTCCAACGTAATCCGGCAGTGCTTTATTGCCAAAGTCCCACACTGGAGCAGTGCGAGGCGGCCTCGACCAGCACGGACCCGGGAGACCACCTTACCTTTATAGAACGAGTCTGTGCAGTGGCTATCTCCATGGGGCTCCGGAATAGACGAAAAAAGTCTGCAGCGACCCACACTGCTCCCATCGAGAAGCCTTTCCCAATTAAGTTTATTCTATAACAGAAGAAACCCTCTTCTTTCACACTTGTCAAGCAGGCGTTCGAAGTTTCGCGTTATTCGTTTCAACATTAAGCTTTATCAGGCGGCAGATGTCCCCTCTATTTAATTTGCCGGTTCACTTGAGAATAGCAATGTTGGAAATCCAAGTAATGAGGGCTTGGGGAGGGTGGTGGGAAGCATCTAGACGGAGGCAATTTCCTGCGCAATATGCGGGAGAAAATATTCCCACATACTCGTTCGTACATACTCGGTCGACACGTGCTCTTGTTTGATTGTCAGGGGAGGGGGCGGGGCGGTCATGAGGAATGTCGCGGCACTTCTTTCACTGTGGCTAATGCAATTCTCATCGTTGAGAAACAAACAAAGGATCAACTTCTGCGTCGGTTTGTTGCGCACGCACAACTACGCTTTCAAGCAGAACATCGGCAACTCAGCATGAAGTGCACCTAAGAGTTGCGTAAGAAATTACAAAAAGCACGCGCTTTCTGTCTGTGCTGATTTCAAGGATATTGGAAATTTGGAGGCGTAGTACGCTGACGTGAAGAAATGCAAGCCGAGGCGCTCGGGCGAAATGCTATAAGGAGGATCAGCAGCTTGTGAGATGTGCGAGCGGTAAACGGCCTCTCATGAGCGACATGGAATGTTACAGTCTTTGTCAAAAGTATACAGCCCAAGGGGTCTGCTTATGAGCCCTGAAGTGTGGTTCCTTACGCATACCCAGAGGCCCTAATCTCACGAAGGCAGGAGTAATTTAAGTCCGCAACCCTCCCAAGCTTAGGATTGTCAAATGTGCTAAAGAGCCCCACCACATTGGAAGCGAACCCCTTGGGCTGTACATTAAGGCGAAAGCCTTTAATGGCTCATACTCGCGGTGTCCATCCGTCCGTCCGTCCGTGACACTTAAACTCGATAAGAAAAATACACCTTTGCGCACGATGGGATTCGAACCACAATCCTTCAATTCCACAGCCGAGCGTGCTAACGACTACGCTACTTCCTGCCAATGCATACGGTTTATGGTTTATGGGGGTTTAACGTACCAAAGCGACTCAGGCTATGAGAGAGACGCCGTAGTGAAGGGCTCCGGGAATTTCGACCACCTCGGGGTTCTTTAACGTGCACTGACATCGCACAGTGGACGGGCCTCTAGAATTTCGCCTCCATCGAAATTCGACTGCCGCGGCCGGGATCGAACCCGCGTCTTTCGGGCCAGCAGCCGAGCGCCATAACCACTCAGCCACCGCGGCGGCGCCAATGCATACGTAGTTCTGCCAATACATACGTAGTTCTGCCAATGCATACGTAGTTCTGCCAATGCATACGTAGTTCTGCCAATGCATACGTAGTTCTGCCAATGCATACGTAGTTCTGCCAATGCATACGTAGTTCTGCCAATGCATACGTAGTTCTGCCAATGCATACGTAGTTCTGCCAATGCATACGTAGTTCTGCCAATGCATACGTAGTTCTGCTTGTCTAGGACGCTGGAGAGTGCAGAGAGGCGTTGTATCAGATGGATGCCTCCCAAATTCCCTCCAGTGTCTCCAGCATAAGATTCACAAACAATTGTGTACTTAATTAACATCTTGACAACACATCAGTGACACAAGCAGCAACACCGCGCTAAAGGCTTTCGCCTCACCGCTCTGTACCTGTACTCACTGAGTACTGCTGAGTACTGCTGAGACAGCATGCCACATGCACCGCGTGCTGACACTTGCTATCTCCTAGCCGACTAAACACTCCAGGCGCAGATATACAGCACAAAGAGAACAAAAGAAAAAAATTACAAAACGCGGCATTAACGTCTTGCCACGCAAACAACTTTTCTGGGTTATCACTGAACCGCACGTGTGCTATTATTCGGTGATGCCTTGTTCTGAGAGCCTACGGACCAGAATGAATGGCGAAGTCATGAGGGCGCACGTGTGTTTCTGGTGTGTACATCGCCACGTGCGTTCACTGGTTGTTATCTTCCGGCCTCCTGGCTCTGCCCAAGTCTGTGTTTGGGTTCTTTTGACTGCATCCGCCTTTGTTTCGGCACAAGGGCTTTTACCGAAACGCGTATTGATTGTACGTCGAGAAGCCCCTGCTGATGGTCCTACTGAAGTCCTGTTACCGCCCACGGTTCATGAAGCTTGTCACTGAGTGGCTTTTTGAGCATTAGGATCAGGAACTGGCTGAGACCTACAAGTCGCCACTTCTATTCCTCTCAGGTCTCACGACACGTGGGGCCGATGGACAGCATTGTTTGAGACGGCTTTGCGCAGCGAATGAAGTTTCTGGGCTTCTAGTTGGTTTACTGGCTTCGTTATAGCCGGCTGAAAGACTTAGTGGCATATCTCACAGCAATAACATGCTATATTTAGTATCAAGTGCGGAATGAACAAAAGGAGATGCAGGAAATACATCGGTGTAGTTCGAATGAATAATAATAGCGCCTGGAAGTCTCTTCAAGTCGTGCTTGTAACTTGCGCTCCATCGCGGTAATTGACTGTGACTCTCCCGGTGAAAGGCAAGAAAAAAAATCTATGAAGCTGCCTGAAAACTTTGAAGGATATAGAGCTCTTAAAAATAGCGTGTCGCTCGCCCTGTGAGTGCTTGTTAGTGTAAAAACACACATCACAGTAAAGTTGTTTCAGGCATCGTTGTTTCCTTCCTATCATATGCTGTTTTTTTTTTTTTTGCAGTTAATGAAATTGCTAGTCCAGGGTCATTACGGTTGAAATGCAGCCTTAGATTAATTGTCGCTATCCTCGCTAGCGAAAATATTGCGAAGTACAAAAGAAAATTGCTTAAAATCACTGGGTTGATGCATTGCAGCTTGACAGTTTCCTGGAAAACTTTTCACAAACTTTGCATGTGCTTTTTCCACAGACTCGTACAAATGCCTTAAATGTACGTATGCTTTACTGCTCTTAAGTGAGCAGTAGACTTGAAACGTGAAAGGTGCTTATTATAGTATGGCGCCTTGGTTTTAACCTGGGTTTGGTTTTAACACAGCAAATAAAAATATATGTTACTCTTTCGTCCATGGAAGAAAAACATGCCTTGTGCAGCGTCTCTAACACAAAGTAAGGGAAAGAGTGCAGCTGGCCGCCACAATAGAAACTGCGTAAGGTTTTGCCTGGTCATTTCCCATGCACTACTGGAAAGAAATTATTCTAAATGACACCTTTTAAATTGGTTTATTTAGACTCCGGTGCGCGGCGCAAGGAACCTCCGACAAATAAAGAGCCAAGGATGTAAACCGCTGGCTTAAGACACTGCAGTGCGCTTCTGTGGTAACACCAAGTGATAATTAGTGCCAGCAGCACAAAATAAAACAAGCGCAGAGAATCTTTTATTGTGTCTCACTCAACGTAAAGCTTCCCTTTTTTTTCGCCTAATCTCTAAAGTGTCACTTACATGACTTGGTTTTATTTGGGTAAAAAAACGCAAAGCATACTATACCTGGAGAAAAACATTGCAGGTGTAGCCTAAAAAGTGACCAATAAACCTTGAAAAAAGAAATATATTTAATAGTTTTTCATGTTGTAACATTTATAGTTAATTCGTGTTTGCGGTGACTGCATGCCCTGACCTTTCCGAAAAACCGAGCCCGAAAGTCGCCTGTGCTTTAACTGCCTCAAGGGGCTTGAAAGATGATCTCTTAAGTAAAGGTCAGCTTATAATACGGCCTCCTCGCCTCCGCTCCAGCTTTCTACGAAGGCACAGTAGGAAGCTGTCTCGAGGTCATCGCGGCGGAAAAGCGTATTTGCAGTGACTTGCCAGAGTTTACGTTGCTGCGTCATGTTAAGCCCTCGGGCGGATTTCTTTGGCCGTAGGTATGCCACCACAGAAGACGCGGTGGAGTGGATTTAAAAGTAGATTGCGCCCATAAAGTTCGCTGACTCAGCGTTTGAGCGGGTTTGCTTTGTGCCGGCCAGTCGTATGCTCCTCCTTAAGTACACATTTTTTTTTTATGAAATTGGCTTGGCTTGTTTTATCTTTATTGTTCGGCTTCCCAAAACTTCAACTTCGTCGACAAGCTGTATGGTGCGTGTGCGTGTTTTTGGATCGCTTTTCTTTCTCAACTGTTGAATAATTGTTAATGTTAGTATCTAGTACGCTCATACTATGCGAAAGATGGTGCAACGTATATTCGTATAATAACGTAATTAAGTCTCTCTCTTTGGGGAAATCAAAATGGAGGGAAATTCCGACGGAGGGAGGGGGGAGGGTTCTAACTGGTGGAAGCGGAGAAGTTTGATGTGTGCGTAGCCTTGTCCAGATGTAAGGAAAGGAAATTAGCGTTTAGTTGGTTCGCAACTATCACCACGCATAAGAGCACGTATTTGTTATGGTTCATCAGGGAGCTTCAGCCATCAAAATAAGCTCATGTTATTGAGCATTCGTTCTGTGCTTTCACTAAACTGAACCCTGAGAAACCTGGAAAATAACTTATTCATTTGGCCAGGGAAGCATTGCGCACAGGCTATACGGCGAAAGAAAAAAAAAGACCGTCAATGTAATGGGGCCACCAGCGCGTACTAATCTATGTAACTTTTATTACTCAGAAAGAGGTTTTAAAAGTTGGTAGTGCCACGTATTTCCAAGCACTCTAGATAGAACACTACAAGCCCGTCCGCACTGATATGACTAGCTCTCGACACAAAAAAGATCGCACCAGCACTCATCGACCTAGGACCATGGTCTTGTTAAGCAGTCTTGACGGTATGTGGAATAAATAGAAAGCTGCTATATCTTCTTACTTTTCTTTAAAAGTCAGAGTTCAACGCACTGGCAATGGCTTGAATGTGGGCTTTGATAGTTTCTGAACATGATAGTTTTATATAATACAAGGGCGCGGAAATACGTTACCGTATGAACATTAGATATTTTACTGCAGAAGAACCCGGCTGAATCTATGCTGTCTTCACCCATGTCAATATAAGCTACAAAAAAAGGCCAGATGTAAATAGGCGGGCTTCCAAACCTCCATAAACCATTCTAAACATTGAGAAAGAAACTTCGAAAATTGCCGCTTCGTACGCGTAAGCGATCGCGATCGCGTGCGCTCACGAACACTGAACTAGAAACTTGTATCAGTCGAGCAGTACAAGTAGTGGGCAGTGAAGCGTGGTGTAAGGACAGATAACAATGTTTTCTTGAAAGAGCGTCAGTGCGATGTGCACAAGTGACCCAAATGGCCGCAGTCGTGGCTACATTACAAAATACGTGCGATACGCGCAACTTTAAGTATGCAAGAAAACGGCCCGAGAATCCTTTTCCCAACGTCTGCTTTCTTTTTTTTTACAAGGTGAAGTAAAAGTCAAGTAAATTTTTGTCATGACGTGACTTTCTCTCGCAGTTAAGCCTCGTGGACCTTGCCGGCAGTGAGCGGCTGGACAAGAGCGGTCTCGAAGGACAACACATCAAGGTACACGCTCTTGCTACGGCACTCTTCAACTATAGCTGGTAGAATTCTAGTTGAAATAGACTATGAAAAATTTTTGTTGGTCTGGCAAAAAATGCGATACGCTGTTGTAACGAGATAAATTTTTGTTGTAGAGTGACCATTTTCTGTAGCATTTCATGAACTCTAGTCGTGCACACCGAATTGACTTTGTCATGATTACAAAGATAACATTTCTTATCGCGACCACGGACAAACGTAATACAGAAATGCTTGTCACGTTTTGAAGTCCACCGTGCAACGACAAGAAAAATTTGTTTGTCATTTGCAACTGGACTTGGACACAGACAACTAAAAGGACATTCCGTTTCTCTCTGGCTTGCGCTACCAATTCTGAGCGAACTCAGGCCGACGTTTGGACACGTTGGTGCTTCATAAGAAAGACACACTGTAGCCCAACGCAGAAGTCAGTAGGAACAAACGGTCAAGACACGGATAAGCGCTAACTCCCAGCTGAATTCACTTATGGAGCGACGTACTTATATACAACTTCCTCCAAGAAAATAGACGGACACAATTCCAGAATGGCATCGCCTCGTTTGAGTCTAAGCGATTATGACTGAGCCGCAGAAAACAGGACACAAAATGAACAAAGTAAAAAAGAAAACGCGCTGTAATTCCCTGCATTCATAAGCTGTCGTATGAAGAAGATTGTCCATGGAACGCTGTTTACACCGCACACATGTAGTTGTCCACATTTTGCAAACCAACCTGTCCTGTCAAAAAGAAAGAATCGAGTCCAACACTCATTATAAGAAGTAGGTTGACTGCCGCGAAGGCGTCGTGTGTACGATTACTTTGTCGTGCGGAGGGCATTACACAGAACAAACTGGCAGGCGCATTAACGTTCGTGTACGTGAGCACGAGATAGGCGTGAACCGTAACTCACATCGAAACTTTCCGCTGTGCTGAAGAAGTGTTCGTGTGAGCCGGACTTCGAAGTGAACCATCCATCGTAATTCACGCCAAGATTTAGAGCTTTTTACGTCAGCGGCACGGAGATGTGGTGAAGTCATTCTAGAATAGTGTTCTGGTATTTTCTTGGCTTGGAGTAGCATATGCGTACTTTACGTATAACGAATTTCTGCTGAAAGTTAGCCCTTTTCCTTGTTTGCTCCCTCCATCCATCTTCCCATCTGCGTTGCACGACAATCTTTGAGCGACTGCCCTCTCCGTCTGTTTATGGTTTTATGGGGTTTAACGCGCCAAAGCGACTCAGGCTATGAGGGGCGCCGTAGAGGACGGCTCCGGAAATTTAGACCACCTGGGGTGCTTTAACGTGCACTGGCATCGCACAGCACATGGGCTCTAGCTGTACCTTAGTGGAAAGACAAACAGTGCGAAAGGTGCGAAAGACGAACAGTGCGCAATACTTTTGTACACTCGAACCCTCATACGTTGCTCCAGTTGCTTAGAGGAAGCGCCATGATCCACAGTAGTGGTCAGGTAGCGTACGAAGTAGTATTGGGATAGAGATTCTGTACCATTCCTTTATCAACTGCGCTGTCTTTTATTAAGACATCCATATAACGACACGTGTTCCGCTCGTGTCAGCAGACGAAGAGAGAAAACACTGTTAACGCAAAGAGCAGTTTAGAAAAAATTGTTGTAGAGTAGCCTAAGCTTTCCAGCTGACGTGCCGCGTTTTCAATTGACAACTGCACGTGGGTGCCTTTCCTGGCAGTGCTGTTTCTTATTTGTTTCCGTTGTAGTAACACTTTGTTTCGACTCGCAATACAAGCGCGTCGGTCGGCGCATTCTGACACGTCTGTATCGTTGTGTATGTGCTAAATGGTGCTACAGATACAGTTGGAGTTTACGAAAGAAGATAGGAGTGGGGAAACGGGGGAGATGGGTGACTTTGTTGACCGAGCGCTGCCATCGTTTACCCGCCCAAACAGCGGTAGCGAGTGAAATGGCTCGCTGGTGCTCGCAGGAAACGAACAGCATCAACAAGTCTCTTTCGGCACTGGGCGACGTGATCCAGGCGCTGGTGACGCAGCAGTCCCACGTGCCGTACCGCAACAACAAGCTCACCATGCTGATGCAGGATTCGCTGGGCGGCACGGCCAAGACGCTCATGTTCGTCAACGTGTCGCCCAGCAGCGAACACGTCGAGGAGACCGTCAACTCGCTAGTGTGCGTATACGGGACCAAAGGTGTGGGGTATACGATTTGAGCCTGGGCTCGTTAGTGGCGCGGAATAAGAGAGTGCGAAGCTCAACTCAGCCGGCAGCACCGGTGGGGTCCTGGGTCGATGTTATGTGAATATTTAATTTTTGGATTGCTTCTCCTCTTTACCGCTCTTTCTTACTACTTCAAAATGCACCAGTCCCAGAGTACAATCTTCGGTCATCAAGCTCGGCGGTGTCAAGGGCTTGACTTCGCTTTAGCCGATCGCATAGCCCGTAAATGGAGAAATGGAATAAATTCGCTGTAATATACGGGCCCTATCTTCCATTCATGTGTTCTTCAAATAATAATAATAATAATAATAATAATAATAATAATAATAATAATAATAATAATAATAATAATAATAATAATAATAATTGGTTTTTGGGGAAAAGAAATGGCGCAGTATCTGTCTCATATATTGTTGGACACCTGAACCGCGCCGTAAGGGAAGGGATAAGGGAGGGAGTGAAAGAAGAAGGGAAGAAGGAGGTGCCGTAGTGGAGGGCTCCGGAATAATTTCGACCACCTGGGGATCTTTAACGTGCACTGACATCGCACCGCACACGGGCGCCTTAGCGTTTTTCCTCCATAAAAACGCAGCCGCCGCGGTCGGGTTCGAACCCGGGAACTCCGGATCAGTAGTCGAGCGCCCTAACCACTGAGCCACCGCGGCGGGTCTATTCTTCAAAAGGGAAATAAGGTTTTGCGGTCGTTTCCTTGCTGAAAGCGGTCTAAAGCGCGAGTATTAGTACTGCGTCGGGAGCAAGACCTGCACGTTAGGAGTAAGCAGGGCATAGTAGTCAGTTTAAAAATGGTTTATCCATGTCCTTGCTAGACAACTTTTTACCAAACGCTGCTGATAACTTGGCTGCTCACAGCTACATTCCGGTATTAATGTAAGGGCGATACATAAGCGTTTAGTAAGGTTCTAAGAGGGGAGTTGCCCTCGGGAACGCACACGATTGCTGACAGCCACTGCAGAAGTCTGCTCGCACTGCCGGAAGCTTTTCTGACATGTTATAACCCACACGATCCTTTAGTGTGAATTGAGATCGCTATTTCCTCTTACAGGCGGTGAGTTACCGCTTTGAAGTCGGTCGGCAACGGCACAGTCAAGGGAACAAAACACTCATTTTTTTATGTGCGAAGACCGGCTTATACCGCGACTCAAAAGTACATAGGCACGCTGTCACGGTGGGCGGTGTCGAATTACCAGAGAGTAGAGATCAAATACTTCAAAGTTTTAGCGCACTTCCGCTCCGGTCTTTTTCTCCGATGGAAAAAAAGGATATATAGATCGCAGCATAACGGAATCCCCACTTTTTGATCCAATTGACTATAGTTGTGTGTTTCTGACTACTATGCGCTTCACACTTATAGCGTGCAGTACTGTGGAAGCTGAGCAAGTAGTGCGCCCGCAGCAGTTTACCAATACGCTGCGTATTATTCGTACTTCTTGATATCTAGGAGGGTGTTTTGACGAAAACATGGAGCGGTATAAATAGACATGCTTTGCATTTCAGACTATGGACAGGGAAATCACGCAGTCAGTTATTCGACCCTCCAATTATAAAATTCACTGATGCGGAACAACATTTTGGGCGTGGTCGAAGTCAGAGCAGTTAGATGTGCCAGCCGTGTATCACTCTGCCGCATGCCACTCTTGCTCCTCGAGGTCAGGGGCAATAAGAAAATGTGGTCAGAGGTAAAACTAGCGCAGGAAGTTGTCAGCTGTGGCACTTGGGCTTTTGCCATAACGTAATATGTTTGACTGCATCCTGTATGTATGACGAACTTCTTTTCAGGCACCGGCACAGTCAGCACGAAAAGGCGCGCTAGCTTTGACAGCGTTGCACGCTACGTATTGTCTCGCGAAGGTTTGGAGCTTTTATAGTAAGGCAGCCTAAATCTCAGCAAGCGTCATTGCTAGACCAGTTGGTGCTTACAACTACAAGCGAACCGGCTTCCGAACGAACTGTCAGCGGCAAATGAAGCTCCAACAGGGCAACAGGATTTTGACTACACTACAAATATAACTTCTGGACGGAACACAAAGGCTGGATCGATGAGCACTTCCATGTAGTGGGCTTTGCGACACAGAAGTGAATATAGAGTGCACTAGCACTCAGTTTTCCTCAACCAAGGTCTCTTTCTGTTGGTACCGTTTCAATTACTTTGTTCGCGTTTCATTTGGCACTCACAGTGCCTCAGAAAATGTATTATCACTTTTATTCTGTCTGCAGTCCTGAAAGCCAGTAGCACTGATTTCTCCAGGCCATATATTTTTAGCAGTTTAGACCAGAGCAAATTTCAACTGACACTGTGCGTCGAAGTCAGTTGCGAGCTGTAAGCCGAGAGAATACCATTGCTGTTATTGGGTATATTTCGTATCTATAGCAACCACCAGTGCCCTGAAAGCTGGTCTTTCAGTATCTCTCTAGAGCAGTGGTATCATTCATAATACTGTGAAAAATTACATGCGTTTCACGAAAACACTCGACATAAGCACTGAGCTGCATATGTTCAGTAGTTTCGTGGAACACCTGTAACTTTGCATAGTACAATGAAAGATATCACTCATATACTTGCGTTTTCTGTGCACTATTTTAAAATGTATTTTGTTGTGTCTCGCAAGGATTAGCTTTATTCACATGACAAGTTTACCTGCCATGTGGAATCAAACAATGGGTGCAGCTTACGTAATGTTATTGAAAGTGTGCCTCATAGATAGTTCTGTAACTGTCCTGTCCGGTTTGATTGCATCGTACGAATTATTTTTTTTCAACTTCCCCGATGTGCACTACGACGTGAATAACCGATGCTAATATTACCGCGAACGTGCCCTAAACAGATTCTATGTACAATCAGGCTAAATAAGCGGTTTAAGATAGGCACCCACGTTGCTTTATGATTGCGTGGTTGGGCACTTTGTCTTTCGTGATATCGTTGATCTCACTTAACTGCTGCAATGTTTATCGTGTCGTTCGCATTCCTATAGAGGCACAAGGGGCAACAAATATAGAAAATGTCGCATGTATTCATACGGCCGCCAGCTGAACTAAGCAGTTGCCGTATTCTGCATTCCCTCAGGAAGAGTGAGTCGTCCTTATGGAGGTGACTCTATCTTCTGCGCTTCAATTTGGAACAATCATTCGTTTTTTTCTTTTCAGGTATGCCACGCGCGTGAGGCAAATCACCAACGATGTTGTAAGGGCGTCTGAAACTAAGGAAATCGCAAAGCTTAAATCTGTGAGTAATCTCCGCGTCTATGTTGTGAAGTGTTAAAATGTAATCGCGCTTTCCTGCTACATTTCTTAATGTATCGAGTGCAGCCTTAAGTGGGACCAAGTAAAATTTTTTTAACTTCCACTGAAATTGGCCGTCTTTATTTCGTACCAATTACTGCCAGTTTTTCGGTTTTATTTTCCATCCTGCGATACCTAGGCTGAATGGAAAATGCTGAATACAAAGAAATCGAATATGACGCTGGGTCAAGTAGAAGAGTTTGTCGAGTGGAGTGTTTCTTGCGTTTTTTTTTTTTACGAACACCGCTTATAGAAATAGACATCGCAAGGGAAAAGGCATAAGACAACACAGATCTCATCGGGCCATGGGCTAAGTCTTCAAAGCCGTTCGAGAATTCTGTGCAGTGCAATCTTTTTTTTTCCGATGCACAAATGTTGTGGAGTCACACAAAAGCAGTGTTATTCATTACACCCCCATTATGATACCAAAAGAGCTGCGCAAAACAGGTGTGGTTGCAGGAAAATGAAACAAATGCCACATGTGACGATCTTGTACGTAAGCCTAGACAAAATTCGCTGGATTGATCGTAAAGATTGAATGGTCTCAACTGAAACGGAACGGTAGTGATGAAAAAATGCTGATGAAATTATGAAATGACGAAAAATGCAGAAAAAATGCTTGAATTTTACTGGAGCACAAGAGACATGGAATTATTGTTCCTCTTGCATATCCATGGCAAGCTTTTTCGGACGCTCAGCACCTAGCGCCATCTGTTAGCTGCCAGTAGCGAACATTGCGCAACTAGCCTCGAGAGATTGTGCGAGAACGTGGTGGTTATCACGTACGACTGTTTCTCCTTGCTGCAAAATCTATAAAATCATTCCTGCGCTCACAGCTATTTCCGACGGCCACAGAAAAACCAATGCCAAACATTCGAAATTCTCAAAGTGATTTTGAGCGTTCATTGCCACACGGCACACAGTTGCGGCAGTGCAAACTAGAAACGTTCGCCCATATTTCTTGTGCTTTTAAATGCACAGTCATGGTATTGGTACAGTCTTTGTCAAAAATAAGCAGCCCACGAGGTTTGCTTTCAGCCCATGTACCAATGTAGTATTGCTCGCTCTGCACATTCAGTGTTCCAAATCTGGATCGCGAGAGGAGCTCCCTCCCTCATCCCTTCAAAGCTTTAAACTTCAGCTCAGCTAGGAAGCCCCCCCCTCCCCTCTTCCTCCTTTCTTCACTTGGTCTGTAAGAAACAAACCCCTTAGGCTGTATATTTTCGTCAAAGGCTGCAGAATGAAAGAGTCAGGTGCTCCAGGTTGAAATGTGCCCCGTAAAACAAAAAGAAAAACATCTGGCTGATTAATAGACCCTGTGCGTTCTTTCGGCAGTGACTTGCACGCTGCTTTTATTTTTCGAACGGGAAACGTTAAAACCGGCCAAAACAGGCAGTATCCAATGCCTCTGAGCTTAATGTACTTTTTAATGTACTTTTTAATGTAGCTTAATGAGCTTTCGCACTTGCTTGTGACACTTGGTAATGTTGGCAACAATCTTTATTGCAGTGGAATAAACATGAACCATTAAACTGGACAGAAAAAAATTTCATCGAATTTTTCTAGTCGTTCATTTCTGTTCGTAATAAGAGACAGATTAGAATAAGTAATGAAAGGTTATGTTTGCATTTCAAGCAAACAAAAAATATTTTATTCTTCTGGGAACCTATATTTTTTTTCATTTTTTGTCAAGGTTATGTCGATACTCGAGCATTTCACGTGCTTCCTTTTAGGTGATCGCCAAGCTGAAGAAGGAAATAGCAACGTGAAAGCCCAAAGGATGTAGTGAAAAAACAAGAAAACAAGTTCGGACGGGTGGCCTGTGAAGAAAGGCAGGACGAGAGACAGCCAAAGCTACGACGAAAGAAACGTTGAGGAAGACATCAAGTGCTGGTACACGTGGTGTAACTGCCGCCCCCGTCAAACGGCAGGCAGACTCCAGCAAGTGTTGCATACGCGTCTCTTCTCCTGGCTGCCGCAATTATAAACAGTTGACAACAAACGCCCTCAATGGCCGCGCCTATTTTCAAGCTTTTTTTTTTCTTTAAAAGTTGAGCAGGTCCAGCTTTCAGTGCCTCTTGGAACAAAGTACGCTTTCCAAAACGCTTTTTTATTTAGTTAACTAGGCACACCTCTGTTTTATGGAAAGATTGGCGTAGCACTGAACATATAGTGTAGGATTCATCCCTCGTCTTGCGCGCGGAGTGAGTGATATATTATTGCAGGTGTAACGCACTTACGTTAAATATAAATATGCCAACAAACACGCTGTTTCAAAAATAACGGCCACACTAAAAATGAGTCAAGGCTGGCTGTTTCGCTATCTTTTATTTTCTTTCGCCAGTTTAATTTATTGTGTCTTCAGCGTCACAGCGGCTGCCAGACTACGAAGTAACAGCTGACAATCTGATCTCAGGTGCACCTTGTAATCGCGCGTTTAGATTTTTGCAAGCTTGTAGAGTAATAAATTTCTTTTCCTGAGATGTGCGTGTTGTATGAAATTTGTTGCGAGAACTGATCACTCTGCATTATTCATTACCTGATTTAAGTAGCTTTACATAAAAGCACCGTGGTGTCATTAGACACCTTGAGCATACCACGTATACCGGGCTAACGCTACCGGTACCGTCGTACAGGGCGCCCGCGCGTCGGCAGTGCGCATGCGCAGAATGATCTGACGGCGCCAGGTGAGGAGTCAGATGCTGCAGATGCGCGCGCGCCTGCCGCATCGTGACCAATCAGCGCGTGCGTAGTGGCGGTGGGCGGGCTCCTGGTGTTCCGGAATTGGTAGCACGGTACACGTTATGCTAAAAGTGTCTATTATTCTAGAAAAAGTGGCGGGGCAGGGGGTGAAACTTTTCTGCGAATATCCCCGCTGACGAGTCATGATCCTGTAAGGGCTTTCGCCTTAATACTATTGAAGTTGCAACCCAAATCCCAGGCGCCGGCAGTGGCGGCCGTTGCGAGCAAGACTCTGCACTTGTTTGACTCTTCTCTGGCAGCTGAAGAGAAATCTCAAAAAGAGCTGGAAGGTAAGCTTATTGAGAGACGCGTACTGGACGACAGCTGGCATAACCTCAAGGCCCATGTCCTCATTATCAGCACCATCAGCAGGATAAGCAGCAGCCAAATCCAATGCAAGACTGAGGTCCTTCCCAGTGGTCAGCTGCTCCTGCCTTGTGTAAGCTCCGGACATGTTATATCAGCAAATTTCGTAAGCTTATCAGTACATGTTACCTCCTTCTACTTTAGATTAGCTTTTCTTTTTCTTTTTCTGTTACTTTTCCCTTCTCCCAATAGACAATCGGCCACTAGTCCTGCGCATTATTACGGCGGATCCGATACTGGGACGCCACCCGGAGTGGTAGTTCAACTGAAGCCCTTTGTAGTTTCGTATAAATCCTCTTGCCAAGGCAAGTCAAGCCAAGCCAAGAAAAAAAAAGAAGAAACGAAAGAACATGATCACTGATCCGGAGTTCCCGGGTTCGAACCCGACCGCGGCTGCTGCGTTTTTGTGGAGGAAAAACGCTTAGGTGTCCGTGTGCTGTGGTGGTCGAAATAATACCGGAGACCTCCACTACGGCACCTCCCTCCTTTATCCCTTTCCTTACGGAGCGGTTCAGGTGTCCAACGATAAATGAGACAGATACTGCGCCATTTTCTTTACCCAAAAAACCAATTATTATAATTAAAGAACATGATCAGACGGAGGAAGAACTGAGAAACCAAGCGACGACAAAGAAGAGGAAGCGAAAAATTGGAAAAAGAGAAGAAAGAGAATCGGAAAGAAAAAAAAGGAAACAAGGAAAGGACGAGAAAAGAGGAACAAGAGAAGAAGGAGAAATAAATGTAGGGACACCACGGCTCTTAACGATTGCTTTAACAGCTAATTTCCTCTTTAGATCTGCCGAAATGTCACTAAATCGCTTTTCTGTCTAATCCACACAACTACTACAAGTAGTCACCTTTACTACGAGTCTATCGCGTCGTAACTATAATTGGTTTTGGGGGAAAGGAAATTGCACCGTATCTGTCTTATATATCGTTGGACACCTGAACCGCGCCGTAAGGGAAGGGATAAAAGAGGGAGCGAAGGAAGAAAGGGAGAAAAAGGTGCCGTAGTGGAGGGCTCCGGAATAATTTCGACCACCTCGGGATCTTTAACGTGCACTGACATCGCACAGTACACGGGAGCCTTAGCGTTTTGCCTCCATAAAAACGCAGCCGCCGCGGTCGGGTTCGTACCCGGGAACTCTGGATCAGTAACCGAGCGCCCTAACCACTGAGCCACCGCGGCGGGTTGTCTATCTCGTTTAAGTTAACTTTTAGTGCTGACATATGTGGTGGTGAAAACAAATTTTCATTTCTGCTCTTTTGCTCCTAATCGATGTTCACCAAAACATTTCATCGCGTAAGTGTGACCGGCGGCTTTTCTTTTGAAATATAAGCTTTATTTACGGGTCTGTAGCGATCCTCTGGACTTCGTGCGAACCATACATGTCAATTATAATTATTATGAAAGAGCTTATTCCTTTGTAATTTCGCTTTCGAAATCTAAGCGAAACTTCAAAGAAAAATGTGACACGAACGAAAGCGAGGCTGCCCTGATGTCTGGGCGGTTGCTGCGAGAATGGAAATAGCTTCGGCCTATCTAATCACGTCAATTAGGGACGGGCGCTTCCTCTGATGACAAAGCGGTCGCTGCTGGAGCACGAAAGAGTTAAGTGTAAGTTATTGGGCGAGGCCTTTGTCGTGCAGCGGACGTAGTTGGGGCGATGATTATGATCATGATGACGATGGTGATGCTTCCGCAATTTCAGTCGTCGTTGAAGAGTGGCTCCTTTTTCTCCTCCTGCTCTAATTCTGCTCGCTAGAAAAGGGCTTGTGCTGTGACATATTAGACTCATTGGCCAAACTTTATTCGAATAAAGTTGAGCATTTGGGATGGGGACACCAAACGGAACTTAATACTTCCGGCTTCCTTTTCGCGCGTCAGCAGTCCGGGGAACTGAACTGGACGTGAGTTGGGAACAGTTTTCTTTCCCTTCGCGCAATCTTCTCTCGACAGGCGCGCTAAATTAGCGAGCTGGTGGTAAACAGTCGCAGAAAAGAGGAGAGAAATACACTGACATGCGCCTTCGCTTTCGGCACGTGGCACTCGGAAAGAGGAAAATCATGTTAGTCTCAATGTCTTTCAGTGTTCTGTTCCCGTCCATCGTGGTGGCCATAGCATGCAGATACCCGTGTTTTGATTAGCTATTTGCTTTGGTTGTATCCGCTTCTGCGGCAAGATACACCTCTAGCTAAAATAAGGTCACCCTTCAGCTGACGGTCACACTGCGGCAGATGCTTGACACTGACTGAGATTAAGGAAAAAAAACTAAAAAGAACGCCTTTCGTTCTGGACCAACGGGTGCTTTTATTCACTCCTTTATACTACCAATTTGATTTTATCGTTTTGTTTACTTCTCAAGGAAAGGACAGCGTCTGCTGTCCTTGGTAAGTACCGTGTAAGCAGCACGTGCCATCAGGGCAAAATACGAAAGAAAAGAAGAAGCTATTGATCGGCTGGCGGTACGTGAGTCTCATTTCTTGGTTATCTATGCCTTGGAGTGAATGCAGGCAGCAGAACATGCTAGTAGTCATAACCAGCAGTTTCTGCAGAAGCTGCTCTGTTGTCACGTTTGGTCCTACGTCGCACAGACATCAGATAAGCTTGAGGAAGCGGAAGCAAGCCCGCTGTTATGAAGCTATTTATGTATAGCCAGATCGCTCTTTTAGGACTTTCGTAAAAAGTCGCTATAAAAGAGACGGAAAAAAAAACAGGACAAAAAATCAGGAAGGTACAAAAAGCAGCGAATCACAGGAGGCTGCACGATATGACTGATGACGAATACTGCAATATGTATCCGTCGAATTGAGCGAGCGATTCCTGCTTCTCATCCACAAAAAAAAAGAACATGTAGGCACAAATGTTCACAGGCTGGGAGAGTCAATTACAGACACAAGCCGACAGTAAATCTCTGGGATCAATTTTTTGGCTAATATTTTGCGTGAATGATTTCTCCGAACTAAGAGGCAGCTGTCGCTTTCATGTTCGCTTCGGTAATGAGCACACTATATTTTCGCTGCATGACTACACTGCACTGCAACATATCTTGCACGAAAGGAATTGTAAGAAACTGCGTGACTTTACGTCACAGATGAAATTAACCAGGCGGGTAACATTAAAGGCCGGCAGGACTCATTGATACCTGCCAATAAAATCAGAGTAACTATCTATGGCGAAGTACTACTTTAAAGCTGCTGTTCAGATTCTGTCATCTCCATCTCTCCTTTAAAAGAGCCTTTATTGATAACCTATTGACTCAATGTATTTCTAATTTAGCCTGTGCAAAACAGGTTTAAGTTTCCGAGCAGACTATTGGACTTTTTATTTAATCTGTTGTAGCCAGATTGCTTCCTGTGTTCTGAATAAGAGTGAGCATTGTGGATTCTGTTTGGTACAAAGGTATCGCCCATTTTATAGATACCCTTTTATTTATGTGGGCATAATGTCTGCTTAAATGGAACGGCTGGCGAAGCTGCAGCTTCGACCCTTCCATTCATTACCGTTCGATGCACAACACCGTGCTTATTTTATGAGATAACAAAAAAAATAATGTTTTATTCGCGAAGGCTGATGAAAGTTGTTTGGAGTTATGAAGGGACATATACGAGGACATTTAACTGGTACTTAGTTAGGCAACAGCAGAACTCTAAGGTTTAAAGAATGCGTTAAATGAACAGTCCAGACATCTTGGCTCTCATTTTCGCCAGGCAAGCATGTCTCGAGGGCTGCCGTGTTATGCCGCGTTGGTCGTACTCCTGTTGCCAGTCTCGGAGCCAGCACAGCCGCCAAACTTCGTGATGATTCTGGTTGACGATCTGGTAAGTCTCAAGCACGCACGCGGCACTTTTGAAGGAAAGCATAAACATTTTTGAAGAAAAAAGTTAGCTCGGTGCTTCAGTCAATGTTTTCTGTACGAAGCATAGTTCTTGCATGTCACATTTTCCTGAAGCAAGCCCAGAAAATATGGACAAGCGCTTCTAGTTTCTACAACTGTCACCACAAGCCGCGTGGCACTGAGCCCTAAATATCACTCAGAAAATCACTCAAAATCAAATCAGAGTATTTCAGAAATTGGACGAAAATTGGCAGTTAATCCGATGCTGTTGAACACGCTAGGAAGTAATGGGTAGGTGACACTAGACAATACACGAATACAGAGGGGAACCTAATAATTACTATCTATCCATCTATCTATCCGTCCGTCCGTCCGTCCGTTCGTCCGTCGATACGTCCATCCGTCCCTCCATCTATCCATCAACAACGGCGGAAGTTTGGAAGAGTCCATGCATCCCATCGATTTAGCTGTAGCCGTTAGAAATAGTAGTGCGAATTATGGAAGGATTTTATGTCATATTTTGCAGTGAGGAGAAGTAAGCTATTATAACCATTGTTCGCGCAGCATATATCGTGACTGTCTAATTATTCTCAAAATTAGAAGTACGTGGTGTTCGCTTCTGGCAACCGGTAGGTGCAACTAGTTGCTGGATGTCAAGGAAAGCTAAACATGTCACCCCAAATTGTTTAAAAGAAAAGCCTAAAAAAATTTAAAACTTTTTAGCAAATTGCGAACCCAAGAAGAATTTTCCTTGTCGACGCCGATGGCACAAAAAAAATATATCTTGGGTGTGTTGGCTTGGGCACACCACAAGAAAACAGCGCTCTAGAACGAGGTGACAAATGGTGCAATAAAGTGGTCACTGTTTGCAGTCTTAGTTGCCGTCTAAACCTCAGGCGCCGTTCTCTTGAGACGGTAAGGGCGTATAACACGTGTACACGCTCTTGATAGTACGCATGCACCCTTCACATTCGACAGTTTTCCCCGCTTAGATGTCCGGACAGTGCGACCCAAGAGTAGAGATGTAAAACCAAAAAATTTTAAAAGCTCGGGAAAAAAAGGCCCTTTTTTCATGCTTCTTTCAAAAGACACAAAATTTTGGAAATAAATGAGAGTATATTTGATAAGCAAATTTACTTTTAACTCAAAAATTAGTAAATAATTCTTTTTTTGCACTAAAACAAAGATGCTGCAAAGCCTTTTCATTAAAATATGGTGACATACTGCTTACAATAAAACCAACGCAAAACTTGCATCAGGCTGGCTCGTCACTGCTGGGTAAGAACATGCTTGCTTATGCGCGTTTTAGAACGTTGAGGTTCGGGTGCACGCGAACCAATGTTTGCACGCGCTCTCCCACAAGCCATTTGCGCTTCGTTTGCACATCACCGAACTTTGACCAGTTTCTTTCACAAGACGCAGACGAGGCGGGTATTCCTACATGCAAAAGACATCAGCAGTTGGTTGCTACAAAGACCTTGCCGCCATGTAGACGGCTCCAAGTACTTAGCAGACTCTGAAGCTGCTCATTAGGCCCACTTTTACAGTGCGTAATGAGGCTTTGCTGTGCAGAAAACTTTGTTTGGAAATTCTGGCGGTTTCGCCTTTCTTCTGGCCAATAAAAAAAGTGGAAAGAGCTTTTTTGTCCCCAAATGCTTCGTTTTTTTTAGGCGCTCCCATCTCTATCCAAGAGAGAATTGAAAGGATCAGTTGGTGCATTACAATTAAAAGATAGCAGCGGTAGAGGCAGGACAGAATATAAGTAGATACAGACAACAGCCCTACTTCTACTCTGTCCCATTTATTGTACTGCTAACTTTATGTGAATCGTGCGACGTCGACGGCTGTTGTTGCCGCAGTGTGTGGTGTCGCCCACAATTAAAGGCGGATTCTTGAATACCGCGCCTATGAGAAGAAGAAATACAAGAATATGGCTTTCATATCATCTGTATCATCTTCAGTGTCATTATTGCCTATTTTCCCCTCTTTAGTGTATTTATAATTAAAATTTTCTTCTGATTTTGGCGGCGGTGCTGGAGTAGTTCTGGACAAAATGCACGTATGCCTTAGCGTTCGAACCACGCTATTATTTATCCGCAGAAAAAATTGTTTGCAATCGACTTTGAAGGGTCAATCAGTCAATAAAATGCTTGCATTTTATGCAGTTACAAACTTACTTGATGCAACGTTCATCCACACACATTTAAATAAATTGTGAAGCGACCTGCACACCCGAAAGCAGCTTCCAAGCATGTAAGCCAGGCTCCTGAATGTTGATCTTGGAAAAAAATCTATAACACGGAATAAGTGATGCAAAATTTTTGAAAAGTGATAAAAATGGCGCCGATATAACGTGGCTCACAGTTTGAAAGTAGCAGAGGGGCTAGAATAAAACGCTTCGTTTTGGTTTTTTTTTTTTGGCTAAATGACACGTTGTTCCTCTTTCTTCCTCCCTCCCTTTATTCCTTCCTTCACCACTGGTAATTCTGCACTGACGTGACTAGACCGGCCACCTCACATTTTAACAATATGTCACCACTCTTAACAGCTAAGAGCGCGTATTTACAGTATAGGGCCCAGGATAATCTTGAACCGTCTTGCTTCCCTGCAGCAAACAGCTTCAAAGCGCCCTCGTGTGCAAATAGGGCCTTTTACACGCGAGATTTGTACAGGGGATCTGTGCGCCAAAAAGTGTACCATCATGAAACAAAGATCGCAGCACTATACTCAGGAACCCTGAGAGTCGCAAGCTGTGTCCAAAATAGGCTCGTACAGCCTCATTCCTGGCAGCCTAATTAGGCTGTCAGGTTGATCGCATATCGTGCGTAGGTAGCAAGACTGCAAGAGCTTCTTAGCGTTCGTAGGCGTGCTAATCACGGCTGGGCACGAGGCTAATTGTGCCAGCGACGTCTTGCCAGACTCCTATCGCTGCCTTGCCTTCTTCTGCTGTTGTGATCGATATCGTTGCTACTTAGGTGCGCTTGGGTGTAGCCCACCATGGGGCAAGCAAATATAACAGCAGCTTCCGTCTGCTTCGTCTTTTGCGGTTCTGCTGCGCTAATGCAGCGCGTGCCCTTGACTGCAGGAATCGTACGCTGAACTGCAAACGTGCTACATGCCAGAAAGTTGAAGGAAAGTTGTAGCTTGTCCTATGAAACGAGTGCAGTGCAAAACGTTTGACTTACTGCGCCAGCTATTAGAGCGTAACCCACGCATTCGAGGTCATTACGGTATTAATGCGTGGCGCTGTCAATACCGATGACGCAAAGCCAAGCGAAAGAAATTAATGGAGGTTACGCCCTTAATAGTGCGGATGATAAGCGCTAGCTGATGCACGCTGTGATTTTGCAGTTTATTTTTTTTTTATATTTGGAGGACTTCCTAAAACGACTTTGCGGAGTGTCTCCTACTTGCGTTTCTTGTCATATTGATAAAAGAAAAACGCATGAGAATGGATTCTTAGTACGCGCGAGCCTCTCTTTGAAGTAAGCGCTAGATACCGCAGAAAGCGCCACTGGAACGCCACTTCTAAAGAAGTGGCGTACAGGATTGCACTTAAGTGTGCTTAAGAGCAGAAACGCGAAAGCATTTCCCTCTCCTCTCTTTCTCTCTCCTTTTTCATGTTTAGTTTCTTTTTATTTCTTAGTGTTTCAAAATTTGTTACGTTTTATTTATTTTTATTTTTATATTTTCTTTTTATATTTTGTTTTATTTTCTTTTTTGTATTCTATGTCAGCCTTCTCACACATTTACATCGCTTTTCATCGAATCAGTCACACAAAACCTGCTTCAAACACTAATTATTTTCATTAATTCAATTTAATTAGCTAATTACAATTCATCAGCCAAACTTTAATCTATTCCAAGATCTACTCACGCGTTACCTAACAAAATCAAACTTTTGCGCATTTATCTCCACAGAACGACTTGACGAAATTTGCGGACACTATTTGCTGACACGACTTAACCGTATAATGCTTTCTCATTAAAAAAGTTTCCTGCCATGAGCTTTCACTCAGCAAGGCCTGCAACACTTGCGTGCTCGCAGAATATTGATTTACGCCCACTAGGGTGCAAGCGTCAACATTAGGCAACATCTAACCTAAGCCACCAAGTTAGAGTCCCCCCTCTCCTCTCTTTCGGGAATGCGTGTTCTCTCAGACACAACAGCCGGCCAGCCGATAACATTGAGATGAGTAAGCGTTTTTTTGTCAGGACCGAGATATGCATAGGTCACCCACGCCACCCGGTGGCGCTGCGGCACTACTTGGCACGAAGTTTAGCCTTTCTTCTCGCAGTATACGTGCCGGTCTAATAGTAGCGGAGGTTCTGCCCAGCACGCATCAAACTTTACGGGTTGCTTAACACAGCACGAAGACCGCGTGTGGAGTCGCGCGGCCTAACTGAACAATGCGTGCTCATTAGAGAAAAGGACATATGAAGCAAAAAGTCTCCTGATTAGTTCTCACAAATCCGACTTTGTGAGGCATGCGGACCGTCATGCCGAACTAGTTAGCGCTGTAGCCTCTGGGTGCATCTGGAGAGGCGCACAGATACTGCCTATTGCGGGTATGCAATTCGTTTCATTTACCTTTGCAGCATATATCTTGGCGTTAATGTTAGGGTATTTTTATTTATTTGTTTAATAACTCCCTCAAACTTTACGAATAAACACTACACACACGATGGGCTGATAGTCTTATGTCGTTTACCTTGTATAACAACCTCGGTTTCCACATAACACAATCTATTTTGGAAAATGCACATGCACTACGTATCTAACCAGGCTAAGCGCACAATCGGGTTATTGCGACGCCATTTCATAGCTGCAAGCAGCTCCATCAAGCTTAATTTGTAATGTAGTTAATAGGAAAGATACTATAAGATTCATTCTCCCTTTGAGTCCTAATCAGGTAAATTTAATTAACACTTTAAAGTCCACCCAGAACCGTGCCGTCCGGTTTATTGTTTCAAATTACTCTAAACAGCAAGCGTATCTGCAATAAAATTAACCCTTGATCTTCCAGGTCTTTCTCAGCGCCGTAAATATATACTTTCGCTTATGCCTTTTTCACAGGATTTATTAGACTAATCCTATTCTCAAAGATTAGTTGTTCCCTTTTCACCTTATCTACCTTCATGCATTTACCGCAAATTCAAGGCAAGAATTCCTCATTGCCGAACCAGCCTTTGTATTCTTTTATTTCACTCACCGCAAACGACTGGAACCACCTCCCTGCCTTGAAGAGGGCTTGTCTTTGTCTTTGAGCAAAGCGCTCATCATTGGCACGGGTTAAGCGGGGCATTCGCTGTGAGGAAGCACCTGTGTTGGGGGTGACGGGGTTAAATAAGGAGGATCCGAAGTCGGGAACGTCAACCTGACACTGTTGCCCAGTCATGAAGGCTGTGACAGGTGGCATGGCTTAGAGGATTGATTTGGTTGACCTGAAAAATAAAAACTGAGATAAAAAAATAAGACGGCTCAGCAGAATGAAATACGGGGAAGTGGGGAGGCTGGTAAGATGGCAAACGTGAACTTGAACTAGCTCTTGATTCAGGCAGGTAAACACAGCGTTCTGACTGGCGGAAATGGAATGAGTTGGGTTGGTTGGAAACACTGTCCTTCGTGTCCTGAGGCTTGGTACGTTGCTTTGGCTCGGTGCATTTTTCTGGCTTTATAATTTTTCGCGATCAGCGAGAGAATAGGTGGGAATGGGTGTTGTGCACTGCCTTGTGCAGTCAGCTCCCACCACAGTTCGTCCGTTGCTGGTTTAACTCAACCCTTTACCATGCACATTCCAACAACGACGGCTAGTTGAACTAATGTCAAACGCTGTACAGCTTCATTTGGTCTAATGGACGGAAATTAGAAGATTCGAGATCGGTGCTTGTTTCTTCCTGAACGGCGTAAACAAACACGGCGCCAGATTAGGCAGACTACGCTTCGTCTCTCACTCCTCTCACTTCCCCATTCATTCCTTCCCTCACGGAGCGGTTACAGTGTACACAGAGAGTGCGACATTTGCTGCGCCTTTCCTTTTTTTTTTTGCCGTTCTGTCCGGTCGCGTCTGGCATGACATTCCCATTAACGCCGTGCCGAGCCTTGACATTCAAGCTGGGCGCGGTCACCCACGTGCGTCTGGCGGTGGTGCAGGGCTGGCACGACGTGAGCTACCACGGCTCGGACCAGATCCCGACGCCCAACATCGACGTGCTCGCCATGGACGGCGTGGTGCTGGCCAACAACTACGTGCAGCCCCTGTGCACTCCGTCCCGCTCCGCGCTGCTCACCGGCTTCTACCCCATACACACCGGTGAGCAGAGGCACGAACATGGCGCCCGCGCACGTCACCATAGCTGTGACCAATGGCGCCTCTGCGGGTATCGCGCGCGTTTATTCTTCCAGTTTGCACTGTGACAACTGTCGTCGCGTGCACGGGTTTTCGCGGCGTTCTTAGGCTTCTGTTCGTTCTTACTTCTACAGTGTGCAATGCATAGATTGTTAGAGTTTGCTGTAAGTGTCAGTAACAGCACAATGAAACCCTTGTAGGATCCAACCACAAAACCCCAAAAAAACTATATTTGTACCTGCCATAGGTTTTATCTCCACAGACATCACCAACAAGATCTCACGAGGATTATTTCTTCTGCCGTCCTAAATTGTCAATTTTTATCAATAAAGTGTTTTCTCCTCCGATCATCGTTCTTTTGCTTCAAAATTTATTCTTGCTCTTTCCGAGAATGTTTTGAAAGTTTGTTTATTTAAAACACAGCATTAAATGCTAACACACAGCTTCGGAGACCCAACAAAAATTGTTTAAAGGGTCTCAACTAATGTAAACTAACACGTTTCATGTAGATGACAGCAACAAATAACAACTATTTAGTAGTAAAGATATTTGTTCAGTAGGTACTGAACTCTAGTGCAAATACAAAGTAAGCACGTGTTAGTTTTAGACTAAAACACAAACCAAAGCACTAAAATAAAAAAATATGGACCAGGTAAATTCAGTACAAAAAGTTAATTGTTTCTGAAAGGCGTGAAGAGTAGGTGAAATTTGAACGTTATAATCAACACAATTCCATAAATGAGCACCCATAAATTCTACTGTTTCTCGACTATAATTACTGTGTATTATAGGAAGCAAGAGACGATGTGGTGTAGTAGACCTTTTGGCGCCTAATGAATGACGAAGACACACGGGGGTTAAATTTAATGTTTTGTGAATGATGTGATAAATTAAGGAAGCAGTATTGTAAGTCACGAGGTCGTATATATTCAGGATACAAATGCATCGTCAAACAAACTGCATTCGTAAGGTTTGCATTGCAAGGGATAACGTGAACTTGACTATCTTCAGAGGCAAGGTCGACAGAGGTTCATTTGAGAGCTGTTTTAAATATTTGGCCTTTGAGTCTTAATGTTGACAGCGCTTTCGACAAATAGTTATAAAACGAGACAGAGACTAAGACAGGGGCGGGTAAATAAGAGACAAAATAAATGCATGCAAAAGCCGTAAGCGTTAAATTGCCGAATGCATGGCTTTGCTGCCCGAGAACACAGTCTGTAGTTTTTATTTTTTATTAGCTTACGGCATCTTGCAACGCTCAGGCTTAGAATACGTCTCTCACTTCATTCTCTGGACAAATTATGTTTCATCTTCACAGATAAATCCATCTTGTAACTGCTCTCATATGTGGCTGCGTTCAATCCTTTCTTATTGCTCTTTTTCACTAGCCACTCGGGCTACGGGCTTGCGTTTACGTTATTTAGGATCCACTTTGCCGCGTCCCCATCCATGCCTTTTCGCACCCGCTTATCTTTTATCTGGCGAGTCGGTTCTGCAGCTGAAGTTCAAAGTGCAACGACACGAATAGCAAGGCGTTTTTTTGTGCAATGCCGAAACGACGACCAACTCGTGCGTGCTGCACTTGGCAAGCTTCTTGTGGCAGGCTGGTTTACATAACGCATAAGTAAATTTATTTTTCAGCGCATGATGTCACATGGCTATCCTCGAGGCTGGTAGCTAGCTTCCTGGTAGAAATGTGTGCTGTACATGTGACTATGTTTCTTCACAAAAAACGCGTGCGGCAACGTTCGCGCTCTCCAGCTCAGTAGCCGCCGCCTGAAGACGATGTGCAGGCCACACTGAAAGGTCGCAGGATTCGTCGACCATCGACCCAAGCAGAATCTTGCGTCAAACATGATTTTCGCCTTAAATTGCCAAAGCACGCGGTTGACTGCACGGTATAGCTCGATAACGCGCCTGTGCAGCCTTTCGGCCACCCGCACTTTTCGTCCTCTTCTCCACTACACAAAGTCCCCCCTCCCCTGCCACAAAGTCCCCCCGTGCTATTAAACAAGGGCTTTATCTGGCTCTGCCGTAGAACGCTCGTCTTCCTTCGCACTAGCATAATTAGAGGGCACATTTTATTTAGACCTATGGGGTCTTTAGTTCTTTTTATAGCTTGTGTTGCCGGCTTTGAATCAAGTATAACGGCGAATAGGACACGGTTCTTGGTTATGTTATACGTGAAAAGTGCTCTCGAAACTCTCGCATTACCACTCCCGAAGTTCGTGAAATCAGCGACTCCGCCTGCACGGGCTGCGGTTTTGCGCTCTGAATCAAAACACGGGAAAAAGTACCTTCACCTCTGGCAACCAACCACACGTTCCTCATTAAAGTCGACGGCGCGTGGCGGGTTCTGGCAGCCGTCGAAATCAGTGCAGGGGGCGAAGGCGGGAAGGATCCTGGGATTTGGGCGCTTTGTACACTCCGACCACAGAAGTCAGGAATAGTTTAAACCGAACGGCACTTACTTGCCCCATTTTTTACATTTTCTGTTCTCTTCCGTTTAATGGCATCCGCAACAACACTACACACGTAACAACGTAAAAGGCTTCAATGAACTTGTTAATCCAGCTCACCACGGCAGTGGCGTAGTGATGTGAGAACCCGCCCCATATCCAGGAGGGGGGGGGGGGGGGGGGGGTATAGAGGCGGCTTAAAAAAAGAAACAAAACTCCTTTACCTTTTTTCTTGTACAATATTACTGTGTTCTTGTCGTATGTGTTACTTTGTTGTGTCCTGTTTTCTTTGCGCAAGTGCATTATTTGTTAGAAATATTAGCGGTAGGTACCGGGTGGCATTGGGGATTGAACTCCCCATTCCGAATACGAGGCGGCGAGCAATGGACTTGATCAGACTGATTATTGTGATGATGACGCCTCCGAGCGTGTTGTTCACTATGGACAGCCTGCGATCAAAGATGCAGTATCAAGCAGCCATGCGGCTCTTGGTGAAAATTAGTGAAGAAAATGCTTCAGCTTACCCGGTCACCATTGGAAGTCGAAATCGAGTCCACCTTTCAGTGGAGATGTAATCGAAAAACTCTCGCGTAGCAAATGCTCGCTGTGCGCTAAAGAGCCGCAACGGTATATAATGAATTTCACTGTCCCGTCGTGATGTATAAACCATTTGCAGCCTTTTGACACGGAACTGCAAGAATCATTCCATGTGCAGTTTTTGTCACAAGTATACAGGCCAGGGAGGTTGCGACTTAGTATTGTAGTGAGGCTTTTGGAGCACCCGCGGAAGCTCTAGGCTCTGGAGAGGTGAGAGCAAAAGCTTCCAATACCATCAAGAGACATTGAATGCTGGGGATGCTGGGGATGCTGGGGATGCTGGGGATGCTGGGGATGCAAAACTAGCCACACTTAATCGCCCAGAAGCAAACGCGTTGGTTTGTACATTTTTAGCAAAGGCTGTACAAGCCCTGTACATGCCGTATGTATAAGTGCAAACACACATGAAGATGCACGCATGCATCATGGAACATTACTAATACACCCCCTCTTATTTTTCAGAGTGCATTTGCGCACTAGCACTCAAAGATTTATTTTTCCCTCTCACGATATTACGAACGAACTCAAGTGCCAATAATAAGGAATATCAAAAGCCTCCCCATGAAACGCGTGAGCACGAAATTAACCCGAGTATAAGCCGAGCAAAACAGAACACTTTGTGACCGCTTTGCCTGCAACGTCGAGTCCCACAAAACCAGTCTTCTTGTTCGTCTTATTTTCATGATATATTGTTACAAAGTGATCAGCACCATCTAGCCCAGCGGCACGTACAGTTCAATAAAATGCCTTGGCAGTACAGCTAGACCAATGGCGCAATTCCAAATGGAAAGGTAGAGGGGGGGGGGGGGGGGGGTATAGAGGCGGCTTAAAAAAAGAAACAAAACTCCTTTACCTTCTTTCTTGTGCGCACTTTAAGAAAAAAAAAAGCCCTTTTTTGCCCTCGTTTGTTACGCCAGGAAAGGACCAGAGTGCTGTGCTCAAAAAGTTCGATCACAGCGAAAAAGTTTCCATTGTTTATTTTTTCCCTCTTTCAGTAGCACCTGTAAAGGCGCTTAAACCCCGCTTCTCCATTCGTTGTGAAATACTGGCAGGGAAGAACAAGGCCACCGCTTTAATGACGGTTGCGAAATCTTGAAGGCGACCTACTTCTGTCCATGTCAACTGCAGTCTGAACAACGTCGATCGGAAGGCCAATACAGCTGTGAGATGAGAATTTATCTTCTACGTGACCACTTGCGTGCTGCTCCAAGATCGTTGCCTCCAAGATCGCGCTTGTTCGCCGAGTATGGCTATTCTGCGCACGCCGTGTCCTCACAAACACTTGTTTGCCAGGAATGAGTTCATTCCGGCCAGAAACCTTGGCCCTAATAGCTTCGAGCGTTTTCCTTTTGTTCAAAGCAAACAGCACACGCTTGGTCACCCTCAGAAGAGCAACTTCGGCACGGCACCTCGCAATACCCTAAGAGCAAGCAAGCAGCAGTGTTCTAACGGTGCAGCTCAAGATGATAAAGAAGAGAAAAGAGTTTAAACGCGCTGCAGTGTTCAGGAGGTCGTTGCCTGAGTGACCTTTCCTGATTGGAGCCGAGATGGTTCTACCACGCTGGTCCGGCCATTGAGGGGACTTGACTCGGACGGTTCAAACGTCTGACGAGAGCTCCAGACAACATTAAAGATACTTGAGGCGTGTCATGCAGGCAAGCCCTCGGGAATTGGTTTTAAGCTAAGGACAACACAGGAGGAAACGACATTGACAGTACAGCGCGCTTCTAGCAACTCAGGTTTTCATTGAAAGACTGCTAACTTATATACAGCAGCTGCTATGACAAACAAAATGAAAGAAAATACATCACACACGGACTTATCAAATCAAATGAGATCCAGTGAGGTGGATTGCATAATGCCAGTTCTGTTGCTGCGCAAGAAAATTGAATTCTTTTTGAAAGCAAAATTGAGGGATTGCGGACACACGTGCTTCGAGATTTTTCAATCCGTTCAACTTTAGTTATTTTCCTTCCCAGTTGCGTCTTGCACCTGCGCAACACTGCGGTGTTTAGAAGCGCAGCAATCCATTTGCGGCATTTCAGAATGTACTCAATAATTTTTATTAAGACACCTTCAGGTCTGGACAATATACCGCTTACCACAGGACAGCGGTATAGAATATACGACACTCTCTGAACATCTCAATGAGCACGGCTGGTGTCGTTTTGAACATGCGACGGTCGTGTCATTCTCATTCAGTCTCCTGCACAACCTGCAGTTTTTTTTTTTTTTTCTGGTGCATAAAAAAAAACACTGTATCCAACCCCAAGCACCCATCTTCTAAGAGTCCGCAAAAACCCGTGAAGGTAAGAAAAAACCGCCACTTCCTTCAGTTCATTTGATCAACCAACTTCGTTTCTTCCTGTGCTGTCCTTCGCTCAAACACAATTCCAGTAATGCCTCAACTAACATTAGAAAAAAAAAACGTCCTCGCAAGCGTTCGGGAACTTCGCGTTGTCAAAAATATTTATCTCTAGTATTATTTAAGTTGTGTTTGGTCGTTTGCCTCCCAGCCTCCTGTCATTTTCGTCACGACTGACATCCCGACCAAATGGAAGGATTGAAAATATTGCCCCTCATTTGGGAACAAAAGAACATGTTGCATTTAAAACAAACTTCCGAAGTCGAGTGGCTACAGCCGACAGTTTTTTATACAGGTTTGCTCCAACTTGAAGATCGGAATTTAGCGCTAATGTTTAGTGCATTTCACTGATACTAGAAAACTAAGCAGGCTGCTACCATATGAGCGTCAAACTTCGTGAATGATTCGTTTGATAAATACGTGCTCCACGCAAAGTGTGCGTCAAAGTAACGTACGCTCTTGCAGCAAAAAAAATGCTCTCTATGCCTTTCAAAATCTCTCTTAGGCATGTATACAAATTCTGGCAAAGCCCATGCAGTGAACGTGAAGACACACACCGCATTTCTCTCTTCTCTCGGACGCTGTTCGTGCGTTGTTCCCTTGGAATTTAAACTCGACGTTCATAATGTCGCAGGAACGCAGCATTCAAGTTTCCGTAGTGCCGATCCGGTTGGGCTGGATCCCGACTTGAAGCTGCTGCCAGAGTACCTCAAGGACTTGGGCTACTCGACTCACATAGTGGGCAAGGTAAGGTGCGCATTCGGTGCTCGTTTAGGACGCCCTCTGTCTGGCACAGACGAGAGGCATCCCTGATTAGTTCGATCCATCGATTGTTGCTCCCTTGGCTTCTTCTTGCTGTGCTGGCTCCAGGCCTCATAACTCCCACTTTGCGTCTTAATTAGTGTGTCTTCGTTACGCCACACTTACTACGCGGACGATGCCTTATCAAGGTGGCTCATGCCTCAGCGGTCTAGGCGTGGGCTTGTACAATTTAGCCCTTCTCCTGTGGGAGCGTTTAAATGATACGAAATGGTTATAATGATATAATAAGACATTTCTTAAACTCATCCGCCCATTTGCACAGTATTCTTCTTTTAGGGTTTGTTAACTTCAATGAATATTTCTATTGCCGTCATTATTTTGTCACTCTACTGCAATGAAGCCTAATAACCCAGGCACTCAGCATTCAACCCACGTTCATAATTCATAAACTGTCGCGTCATCAAATTTTGGTGACCGGGAAGGCAGAGCGGAAATGCAGAGCGGAAAGGCAGAGCGGCAAATGGGAAAATATAGAGCTGAGCGTGCATTGTCTAAGCCGCCGCGCCCTCGTGACTCTCCGTTGTAAAACAATTCGCCTGTTTCATAACCACATACAGAAGAGTCAAAGCAATGCACCAAGCTCAAGCGCGATGGCCGACCGCTCCTCCAGACCCCCCCCCCCCCCCCCCCTTTCTTCCTGCACGCGTCGTGCCAGCCCTAGAGTACGAAGCGTCTCCACTGTCACGGCAGCCATGCAGCTGCGAAGAGCCCACTAACTCTTGCACTGGTTTCCCATACGACGACTTAGTAGTACCAAAAAACTTGCTGCGAACTTGTGTTGTGCCTTGCATTAACAACCCATATATCACACAGAAAATGCTTGCCGTCTAGATCACCTCGCAAAACATAAAATATTGCTCTAATGCAGCAATGAGAAAATCGGATGACATTGAATTATAAAACTGGTATGTAGGGTTCAACTTCCCGTAGCGGCACATGGGCTGTGAGCAACATCTCCAGATTCATTTAGATCCCCTGGTGCTCTTTAACTTGCCCTTGCATCGCGCAGCACACGGACATTTCTGTATTACGTTTCATTCAAAATCACCGTCGCGCCCAGTATCCAATCCCGCGACCTCGCAACAGGCCACATAGTTACAGCGGCGAGTGATGCTTTTGAATAAATTATCCAATGCAATGAAAATATGTTAATGCATAACTTCATTCAGTATCCGTGGATTAACGGCGCCTATAGGGCATAAGTTCTGATTGATTGATTGATTGATTGATTGATTGATCGATTGATTGATTGATTGATTGATTGATTGATTGATTGATTGATTGATTGATTGATTGATTGATTGATTGATTGATTGATTGATTGATTGAATGAATGAATGATTGATTGATTGATTGATTGATTGATTGATGCTATATAGTACACCCGCAATAGCTGATAATTACGTGATGTATCGCAGTGGCATCTGGGATTCAGCAAAGACGAATACAAGCCTACAAGCCGTGGCTTCGACACATTCTACGGAGTTTACAACGGCGAGGTGGATTACTGGACGCACTTTAGCAGAGATGTGCGTCAATCTTTTCTCTTTACTGCAACAGCGCATGCCTTCTTAGGTCTTTTTGCGAAAATGACAATAGTTTACTTGGTCCTACCTTCATAGGTTCTTAAATGTCATGTATTTAGCGCAGAAAGTAATTCTTAAACTGACTTAGAATAATACCGTTTTGTTAAATGCCATCATTGTACAAGGTAACCAATAAAGCTCTCGCCATTTTTATTGCCACATTACAAAAATCAACACTAATGTCGAAATAAATACGTCAAGTGCTGAAAAACCATTTCGGGAGGCATCGGAGCATTGATAACTACTAATGTGCAGGTGTTGCGCCTTCCCAGCAATATCAGCTAGAGCAGCGGCGACGATATGTGGTACCCTAGTGTTTCTGTAGAGGAGATCCCTCGGTGTGAGGCACAGGGTCCCGCAGCGACAGACAATGTCAGGCACACTCTTGAATTTCATACAGGATGCGCTTTTCGTCCCTGGTGAGCCCTCGACTGAATATGGATGCATTGCAGTACCGGATGAGCTGTGGCAAACAAACTGTCGTCACTCGTCGTCGCTTGTCGGGGCATCCCAAAGTGTAGGGGGTAGTCGGTTGCTCAACTCGAACGCCTTCTTGATGGGGAGCAGGCGCAGTCTGATGGTTTCGTTGGAAACGTGTAAGCATATGGCAAGATTATCACACGTTTGGCTGCGGTCCCCGTCTATGGCAGCCTTTAGAACCGAATTATCCAACATGCCTGTCCGGCGTTTGCGGGGTGCATAACAAAGAGACTGATATCCCAAGCTGAACTTTTGGAAACAATACAGGACAGTATATATAATAACATCACTATTCCCAAACGCTTTAAGTAATCAGCGGTTTGATTTGACTGCTGACAAGTCCGCCTTAAAGTAAAAAAAAAAATGGAAAACTGTCGACAACTTCATTTTTCTTTGTCCCTGCTCAAGATAACGATTCCTGTGAAGGCTATTGTGTGGTTCTCACATTCGATGTTCCTACTTTCTCATTATACTTTTCAGAGCATGGGGCAGATATTTCTATATCAGCGTTAATTTTTGCGATGTGACGTCAAAAACTGTAAAACATTTGAGTTACCATGTAAACTTAAAGTTGTTGTGTTCACTGTAAGACAAATACCTCCTCCTAAGATCTCCGATTGTTCTTATTTTGAATGTACTTAACACGGTATGATAGTGAAGATTATACCGACTTTGTTCATGATAAATACTGAACTTAAAACAGACTCGTTTCCAGCGGTTATGAGCTTAAATTGAAAACTGGTGCATCGCTTAACCTTTTGTTCTGTAGTCAAAGCATGCTTTTTCCTTATGGGAGGTGCCAAGAGGTTAGAAGTATATATACGCGCACTTGAATTGATCATACCAGGGAGCTAAACTCAGAAAAAAAGGCAGTAAAACTCTACGTGTTTTCTACATCTTCGCGATGCCACCATCCTACGCGGGTATTAAACTAAGGCAAGAATATTTGACAGAGTTTTCTAGCAAATATTTTATCGCGTGTATCTGACATGTAAGTGTCAGTCCTTGTTATCTATGACCTGCAAGTTTGGTCGTGTTAATATTAGCAATGCACCAACAGCGAATCGACTATCTTTCCATCTTAATTGTCGTGCGAATCAAGGAGTTCATTTTAAAAATTATTCAAAAGGAATCGAATATATTTTTCAAGTTTTCGAATACTGTTCTAAAATTGCCACGAAGTTTCTTTTTTTGGGACGTTTTTTTTAGTTTCTTAAGACATTTTTTAATTATTTAAACGTGCCCCTCTACGACGCTGCGCAACATTCTGCCGCGACACGGCCTGCTATTTATACGGGGTTCAGCAACACGGCGCGCTGCATATGAGTCGCGGCGTTCGCAGTGCTAATGCAAGTCCTAAAATATTTGGGGCCATGACATGGCTCTGGTATGTTCAGCAAACAATGCCTGCTCTCGGAGTTCATGGCTGATATGCATTTGTCGCCACTCCCATCTACTGAGATGTGGCGCTAGATTATCCGCTGTCGTCATTAATAGCGAAGGTAATTTTCCTATACGTATAACACGAAGGAAATAGAGTCAACATGCTGATTTCACGTTTCGTGCCCTTAGTGGGGGTTGGTGTTGCGCCTTCTGACGGCTGTAGCTTTGACTCTATATGTTAAAGCGCAGTATCGCCATGACACCGCTAGCACTTCGTGTTTCGCGCAATTTTTCGTTTGTACGAATATTCGCAGAAGTAGCTAATATAGGTAAAAAAAAAGATATTCAAATTCGATTCGGTTGTATCACTAGCCGATCCGCACTCGATTCAATTTTAAGC
The DNA here is from genome assembly GCF_052857255.1 of Amblyomma americanum. Taxonomy (NCBI): domain Eukaryota; kingdom Metazoa; phylum Arthropoda; class Arachnida; order Ixodida; family Ixodidae; genus Amblyomma; species Amblyomma americanum. The sequence continues at coordinate 203,869,236 of NC_135499.1, forward strand.
TGCACTATTCCTATGAGATTCGTTATTTCAAATTCTATTCGGTTTTATCACTAATCGATCCGCACTCGATTCAATTTTAAGCTGCACTATTCCTAAGAGATTCGTTATTTCAAATTCGATTCGGTTTTATCACTAATCGATCCGCACTCGATTCAATTTTAAGCTATTCCTATGAGATTCGTTATTTCAAATTAGATTCGGTTTTATCACTAATCGATCCGCACTCGATTCAATTTTAAGCTATTCCTATGAGATTCGTTATTTCAAATTAGATTCGGTTTTATCACTAATCGATCCGCACTCGGTTCAATTTTAAGCAGCACTATTCCTATGAGATTCGTTATTAAAAATTACTACGCGCGCCCCTACCTGTAAGCATTGACTATAGGGGCTGTTAAATACCTTAGACAAATAAAGCCAACGCATGTTACATGTAGTACCTGTATGAAGCACTTAGTTGTAAATGATAGGCTTTTGATTGATGCAACTTGGCGCCAGCGTTCTTTGTTTATATCTTTTGTAATTGTTTACCCCCTTCACTCTTCAGCCTGCCTTGGACCTTTCCGGGCATGCTCTCAAGGGAAATCGGAGACCACTGCTTGAGGAAATGGGGCGATATCTAACAACGCTCTTAGTGAAGGAAGCAACCGCAATTATCGAAAGGCAAAGCGGAGACAAGGTAAGACGAATGCACCACTTGATCATCCTTCGACTGAACGCCAGAAGTGCATGGGAAGCAAATATCAGGGTAGTGAGAACTGTCTAGTGTGCGTGTGTGCGTGTGTGCGTGTGCGTGTGTGCGTGTGCGTGTGCGTGTGCGTGTGTGTGTGTGTGATTTTTGAGGCGCGATTTTTGAACTGCTAGAGAATTCACAGAAAACATAACTTCAGCGAATTTTTTAACGCCTGCTAATATACGTTTTTTTTAAAAATAGGAATCAAATTAATTTACAAAAAATCCGACGATGAACTTCTATGTCGTCCGAACATTTTTTCTGTTTCGAAGCACCATGTGAGCAGTTTGAATGCCACCAAAAATTTCAAATTTCGAAATGTTAAAAATTAAAAACTTTTCTTTGTATAACATATATTTAAATGCTCCAGGTACATTAAAATATAATTCAAAATATATTTCTATCAAGCCGTTAATCCGCATAAGCTGGCGGCAAGGAGGCTATAGGAGGCATTTTTCAAATGCAGGCTAGGAGGCGTTTTGCAAATGCACTTCGCAAATGCAGCCAGAATACAATTGTACAAGTTAACTGCCAATTTTGTAGCGAAAGCTACATTAGCCACGAACTCGCAATTTCGCGGTGCTCGCATTCCCACCGTGGTCGCACCACACCACGTGACCAACCGAGTGACTGGTCACGTGACCAACCGCGTGACGAACCGCGTGACAACAACTAGCCAGACAACCAGACTAATCTGGAGTTGGAATGAAGGTTAACCAAGGCTAACCAAGCTATGCCTTAGCTTTCGCTGCGTATATCCTGGCATAGCCGAGCTAAGCCATTGCCAATTTTTCATGCTCTTGTGTCTTTTGCAACTTAATTTCTATTTCTGAAGCAGCCTGGCTGTAATATTTTTATTTCAGTGATGTGCATTTCATAAATATCGAATAACGTTTAGAGGGCAATGATGTCGAATTCACAAGTAAATGATATAGGTATAAGTGCCATGACATGTGAACAGCTGCTTAGAGGCAGAGTACGGCTTTTGTTCGCAGCCTTTTTTCCTGTACTTCGCCCCAACTGCCGTTCACTGCAGCGGGCTGAACGGTTCACTCCAAGCACCGAAGGAGTACGTAGCCAAGTACGCCTACCTGGGCGACTACGACAGGCAGATATTTGCCGGTATGTTCCTCTCAGATATGTTCGCCATTTGAAGTGCGCAGCGTATCGCCAGCGTAATGAAAGGTTACACAAAACAGACTACATAGGACAGCTTCTTTAATTCTGTATTATAGTGCATACCCAAGCCTTATCCTCTCTACCCCTCTTTCCCGTAAATTTCACCCATGTCACTTTTTCGTAAGTTACGTATTACTCCTTCTTTCAATTGCCGCAAGTGTCTTGAATTGCCACAAGAACAAGGACGAGCATCTCTTCCTTCCTGTGTCCTTGTTCCACGCTGCTTTTTTTTCGTTTAGAATTGCAAGTACAAACAAACATATGGGTCAAAAAATTGCATATTTATGGGTTAAGTTAGGTGGTCGGATAAGATTAAGAAGTTTGCGGGGATACGGTGGGCGCAGCTGGCAAAGGACAGGGTTAATTGGAGAAAAATGAGTAAGGCCTTTGCCCTGCAGTGAGCGTAGTCAGTCGGATGATGATGATGACAGTATATACGATTATTTAAATGCTTAAATTACTATATAAACACTTACAAACGCCTTCAACTGGAACAAGGCCTGCTATACTCTGCAGTGAAGGTAAGACAAGACTGCAGGACGTGCATGAATTCAATTTTTCTGTGCACAGCACCCGTTGCCTTCTTTTATGATTATTTTCTAAACACCTCACCTCTTCTTCTGTTGCGGTATGCACCCGCAACGACTGCTCCTGTCATCGTTTTTTTATTTTGTTCGCTTAACAATCCCATCGTCACTTCTCTAGGGCTGCTATTTTCACGCTTCCGAATTCGGCGGAAATAGCGCTGGCAGGCTGACGCTGAATAAGGTATCAAACCACACTACGGCGCGCATATGTGATTTTATTAACGTATGCAAATAACGTTATCAATGTTTAAACAGTGTATTACAAATGCTCCCATTTCGCTGGTTTTCGGACTACTGTGTGCATAGAAATTACTTTTTAATCAAAATTTCAGTTCTCCAAGGCAGGCGCTCAAAAAACTGCGCCTCTACCCGAGGAAGATTTTGCCTGCATTTGAATCTTACTCCGTTTTCATAGCAAAAAACTATTGTCAAACGCATTGTGGCGTTAGAGCCTTCCTTACTTTTTGTCCCTTCTACGTGCGGTGCGCTCAGTTTTAAGTTTCGCTACGTTGTCCTGTACACGAACGCCGCTTCTAGCCACCTCTCGTCTAATTAGGAACCATGAAATATTAAAATGAGCACATTTTCCCGCTAAACTGAGGAATGCCGCCACACTACATGCAGAGGTCCTTTTTTTTTACTTTGGTGTTGTGGTGGTATGGCCATCTTTTTCTTTTCTTTTTGTTTTATTCTCAATCCGACCCTTATATTGGCACAATGGTAGGTGTAACTGAATAAACAAACTTAGGCCATTTGCTTTACTGTAAAAAGGTTGTGAACCTCATTTCCTGAAGTTCATTGCGCCGTGAAAGCAAAGAAAACACAAGTATACTACCAATGCTCTCACGCTATAAGCACTGACTGAGGCCAGACGCTTCCATATAGCAAAATAAGTGCTGTTATAAAATTTTCATGCCAAGTTTTTCAGGCTATAGAAATCTTCGAGCGCGTTAGAAATTTGCTATCGGCTGCGATAACACAATACGTAGGTGTCCTAAGTTTTATTATGGCATGGCACGAGTAAACGGATATGCTGAGATGCAGAGAAATTTAACGGCCCTAACGCATTCTTTAAAATAAGGCAGTCAACAGGAAAAGGTGCGTAGAAAACGTGGTGCATGTTGCCCGTAGCCAGTATTGTCTGTCGAAAGAAGAGAAGTGGGTGCGCTACTTCAGGGGTTTCTAGCTAGGTGTCACGCATAATCATTCTTATTGAGATCGCTTTGTAAGGAGCCATTTTGTTTGTTTGATTTCTTGTTATTTTTTGTCATGTCAAAGAGACCACGTTTACTTCAACTCTAAGTTACTTCATTGCCCCATACTGCCAAAAGAGATGCCGACTTCAGAACAAACCGGCTCCTTCTCTGAAAAAGTGGGAGCGCATTTTTTTCTGAGAACTTTGCCTTCCGCAAACCTGAGTCATTGGCATGTCGAAGTGCGAAATCAGTGCAAGCTGGCGCCGAAGATGTGAACCTCGGTTGAGAACTATAGTTCCTAATGCGTGGCACTTCAGCTTCCTTAACGTAATGTACAACCGGAGATACGCGTGCAGTTTTATCGGTGTCTTCCTAACCGCAGTGGCGGACGTTGCAAAACCACCTAAACGCCCTGAGTGTTAGCCTGATTTACTACAACCTGCTTATTAACTAATATAACTGGTGAACTTCAGCAGTAAACTTAGATACGAAACCTCGACACGTTCTTCGATTAAAGTAAACAAGCATTTCTCAATTTTTAATAATCGACATTCCTGCGGTTCGGTTCATTGTAGTTGAATTGCTGCGCAAAGCCACAGTTGAGCTGGTAGTAGACTCGTTGCCACAGTTTTCCCAGTGGTACCTTCTTCAAAGAGATATCCCTGAAACCAGACTAGCGACCTCGCAACGCGCAATGCAGGCAGCCTTGCAGAGCTGGACAACGCCGTGGGCGCCATCGTGGAGTCGCTGTACAAGACCGGCCTGCTGAACAACACCGTGATCGCGTTCTCGACGGACAACGGCGGCGCGCCGGTCGGCTTCTCGCGCAACACGTCGCCCAACTGGCCCCTGCGCGGCTCCAAAGGCACCGTGGCCGAAGGCGGCGTGCGCGGTCCAGGCTTCCTCTGGACGCCCTGGCTGGCCACACGCACCAAGGCCACCAGGCAGCTCTTCCACATCACCGACTGGCTGCCCTCCTTCTACGCGGCCGCCGGTGGGAGGCATAGCTATAGCGCTGTATAGATCGCCGCTTGTGCTATACGCGAATGGAGATATTTCAGTAGTCTAAGGTTATCTCTGGTGGTGTAGTAAGCTGATTTCGGCGCTGTGTTAGCTTTTTGCAGCGAATGCACGAAACGTGAAGGAGGAGATGAAGTCCTTATGAGTCGTCACCAGCACGGACTTTAATGGTACGACTGCCTCACGGGTATCAGCAAGTTGCGGATGCGGTGAAAAGCATAACTTCGGCAGACATTACTTATGCCCATGCACGCGCACATAGCATGTTCTCAAAATTCAAAGGCAACGGCCTGGACAGCTAGAGACCAATTAATTCATAGAATCTGCGAGACTGCGAGTAAAAACTCATGAGATTCAGAGTTATTTTGATTCAATTCAGTTCCACTGACTTTTTTTCCCCAGAAAGTTCTGATCGACTATGTGGGTTAAAAACTGTGAATAAACATCTTGACCAGTCCCGGGAAGGTGTCAAAAGGCGTAACAGCGCACACTGATCGAAAAACTCGCGCGCATCGAAGAGCAAGTGGCTGCAACGTGTTCCAAATGTGGCAAAACAGGACCACCAAGACAAATGAAATCCCCCAAAATATATTAGCTAACAGCATAAGTATCAAAATATAAAGTGACATCAATAACTGGCGATAATGTTGTACTATCATTTAGTCGATACAAAGAAATTCATACATAGGTTAATGAAGGCTTAAAATAAGAAAATGTCAGAACAGCTGTGCATAAAATTTCGATTAACTGCATAAGCTAATAAAAGAAAAATAAGACTGCATCATTGCAAAAATAAAAAACGACAAAATGCAGTATGAGTCCTGGTGTTTGTACCTTTGTATTTATTTATAATTCTGGGGAGATTACATTGTAATGTCTGCAACTTGTAGTCAGTACGAAAAAAAGTGCCAGCCATGTGTCTGCGTTGCGTGTATTCACCTAGTGGCTATTCTGCTTCAACAGGCTCAGTATCTTCTACTAGAGACCTGAATTTAGAAGACAAGTAATATGACAACAAAATACGAGATTCATTCATATAATGAATCCTTATTACAATATTTCGTCTAAAAAAGCTTCTCGAGTTAGGCTTAAATAATCCAGACTAGCTTTCGACAAATGGCTTTCTTTTAATAATAATTGGTTTTTTGGGGAAAGGAAATGGCGCAGTATCTGTCTCATATATCGTTGGACACCTGAACCGCGCCGTAAGGGAAGGGATAAGAGAGGGAGTGAAAGAAAAAAGGAAGAATTAGGTACCGTAGTGGAGGGCTCCGGAATAATTTCGACCACCTGGGGATCTTTAACGTGCACTGACATCGCACAGCACACGGGCGCCTTAGCGTTTTTCCTCCATAAAAACGCAGCCGCCGCGGTCGGGTTCGAACCCGGGAACTCCGGATCAGTAGTCGAGCGCCCTAACCACTGAGCCACCGCGGCGGGTCTGGCTTTCTTTTGCGAATGCGAATTTCTGTGTAAGTTTGCCCAGGTAGTTGCCAGCCAAACTAAGGAACAGCATCTCGAGAACAACCTGCCCCTTAATTACAGGGCACCAATGGTGGACTGGTTTATGGGTTTATGGGGGTTTAACGTCCCAAAGCGACTCAGGCTATGAGGGACGCCGTAGTGAAGGCCTCCGGAAATTTCGACCACCTGGGGTTCTTTAACGTGTACTGACATCGCACAGTACACGGGCCTCTAGAATTTCGCCTCCATCGAAATTCGACCGCCGCGGCCGGGATCGAACCCGCGTCTTTCGGGCCAGCAGTCGAACCAATGGTGGACTCTCTGGTAACTTCTATCATCAGTGTTTTTTTGCGCTGAAAACAGGGTTTTTAGACACCAGGCGCAACGTACTCTCCAATCCAGCAGAGCGCGTTCAGTACGATGGTGGTTTGAATTTATAGCTGACCTGGAGGACAACGCAAAAACAAATGAGGTGGAGTTTGTACTGGTCCATCTGACCCTTACCGTTCGTTAGTACGTCTTGCCACACTAGACCATATCCTGTGGAACTGTCCGGAGGATCCACCTCCCCGGACCTAATTCAGCTCCTAACTTCCGAGCAGTGCGAGACCGTGCGGCTCAGCTCCGAGCCGGAGTTCCAACTCCGGGCAGTGAAGCGAGCCGATGAGGTCGCCGAAAGCCACGGGCCGGCGGCCATCTAGCGCAGCCAAGACCTCACCTTAAACCCCTTTCTGCCCGTGAATAAATGTTTTCCTGTCCAATCCAATCCTACCTTTATCCTTACTATGCTCAAACTGTAGCTCGACTAACGCGCTAGCCCCGCCGCGGTGGCTCAGTGGTTAGGGCGCTCGACTACTGATCCGGAGTTCCCGGGTTCGAACCCGACCGCGACGGCTGCGTTTTTATGGAGGAAAAACGCTAAGGCGCCCGTGTGCTGTGCGATGTCAGTGCACGTTAAAGATCCCCAGGTGGTCGAAATTATTCCGGAGCCCTCCACTACGGACCTATTCGTTCCTATCTTCTTTCACTCCCTCCTTTATCCCTTCCCTTACGGCGCGGTTCAGGTGTCCAACGATATATGAGACAGATACAGCGCCATTTCCATTCCACCAAAAACCAATTATTATTATTATTACTAACGCGCTAACGGTGTATAACGTTGGCGGCCTGTCTGCAGGGGGCAACATGAAGAACCTTCCCCAGATCGACGGCGTGAACCAGTGGCAGTCTCTGACCCAGGGCGCCCCGTGGCCCCGCAAGGAGGTGCTGTACAACATCGACCCGGTGTGGGGCCAGTCCGCCATCCGAGGCGAGCGCTTCAAGATCATGGAGGACCGCAACAACACGGTCTTCCTCAACTACGAGTGGTACGACCCCGTCGGCGCCATGGCCCCCGACCACTGGAACACGCTGCACGAGGCGCGACAGGCCTGCCTCACGGCACAGGTGCGCCCCCGCTATGCACGAGCCCCGAATATCGGAAACACCATGTGTTCACTTCACTTTAATAACAATTACTGTTTTATCACGAAACTTCCATTGCTCAAGGAATATGCTGAATAAAACCTTGGTAATAGTTTTTTTTTATCAGCATGCATCAAAGTCAACTCACGAAGTTCACGGATAAAAATTCACCAAAACAAATCAGAGCTGCAAAGAATAAAAGTAGAGTTGACTGTGTTGCATGTTAAAATCTTGAGCTCAACCCTTCCAAAAACAAAAAAAAATCACAAGACAGTTACAAGTGTGTAACGTGGATGTCTGACCGTTAGCTGTAGTTTGAAATGGAGAATTTTTTTTGAAAAATATTTAGTTTGTCGGTTTTCTTTATTCTAAGGTCGCAATTCTAGAGGGAAAGTGGATTTTAAGAGGTTAGAAGTAACCAAGCGAAGGTTATCTGATTGGTGGCTAAAAGCAAGACAGGAGTAAAATTTCACAAGACATGGCTAGGTGGCTTGAGCCACCGCCCGATGTAAAGGGTTCAGCCGTATCCATCCATCCATCCATCCATCCATCATAGGCATCTAGCAACCCTGTGCTGGGAGCTGTTTCACATATATATGATTGGAAATATGGCAATAAATAACACAGTTTGGCTTCGTACGCCCGGTGTGTGCTCGGCGGCGTCAACGCTGCAGCGTGTCGTGCATAGCGCCCGTAGTACGCGTCATGGTGTCAGAAGTGGGATAGGGATGCGTCGTGGCCCACTGAGGGAATAGGGCACCGCAACTCAATAAAGGCTTATTTTGTACTCTTGGGAAAGAGTGCAGAGTCCTTAAAACAGATTATTAGATGGTTTGACAGGGACTGTCTACAAACTTGGCGACTCCCATAGCTTCCAGTGCAGGGAAGCCCAAAGGGGAACTTGCGCTGAAGTTTGCGGTGCCGATTGCAGCGCCATAACACACTGCCTAGCGAGAACAGCAAGCAGTTTTGGGTAGTACTCTTAGTACATTTCGGCGCCACCTTCAGGCGCGTATTGGCCTGAGCCTCCGCGCTCTGTCGAAGGCGCGCGTGCCGTACGTAGCTATGTGGGCTACGCCGAGAGAAGCTAGGCAATGAATGCTGCCAGCCAAATGTGGGTATCTAATCGCTCAGAATGTGTTATCGCGTTTGCAGCGGCCCAAGCGGCTGACAAAAGCAGTTTTGAGTCCCCGAATGGAACAATTGCAGTGCAACCTTGGCAGCGCAGGTTCCCCCTAGCGGTACCGAGAGACAGGGCCTTGACAACGTACAGCCGCCCACAGAACTAACACGAATGACGGAACGCGTGGCCTAAACTGCCGTCATCGCCACGAAGCGATAGTCATCGGGTGCGAGATAAGGCTCTCGGCAAGTTTACGGCGGCTGGCGATAGCTGGTGCGCAGCTAGCTTTGACAACTTTTTCGCATATGCTTGATCGCCGCGTGCACAGCGCACTCGTCACGGGGGCGTTTCTGAGCTTTTTTTCTCGCCGATGAGCAACGCTCTTCACAGTTTTCTTATCGCGGGAATCAGAAATTGCATTCAAAGCGAACTGTTCACCAGCTATCGTCAGCCACCGTAAACATACCGAGAGTATTATCTCGCGCCGATGACTATCAGTTCGTGGCGCTGACGGCGGTCCAGGCCACACGTTCCGTCATTCGTGTTAAGTCTGTGGACGGCTGTACAAGAATTGAGTGATGGACTTGCCTTTCCGTAGCAAAGTCGTTGTGAAGGATGCCAGGACGTTGAGAGGCTGTTCTCCCGGACCCGAGAGGATGCTGTCGACTGTCTAGGGCACGTAGACGGTTTGGAAAGGTATCCGAAACGGCACAAACTTCTGCACCTCATTCGACTTTGAAGGCCTCTGTGTAATCGTCAAGTGTGATTTCGACGTACTTGTCGTTGCCCGAGCGGTGAACTGTATCCAGCTGGATTGCAGACATTCTGGCCATTTCTTGTCTTCCGAGCACGACAAACATCCGGAAAATGGCCTTTTTTGCACTAGTTGCACTGCGAGTTGCGCACTGGGAACTCAGAGCGGGTTTGTGTGGCGCGACCACAGAAATCACATGAATTCTGCATGCTAGGGGCTTTCTGCCTTGCTGCCGTCGTCTAGGCGCGTTTGTCACGCTTCGGCTGGAACCGACAGTACTCGGCCGCGTCGAGGTTTAGTGCCCCTGGCACTGTAACCTGTGCCCCTAGCTTACTCCTGTTTTTCGGCGTCTTCCGCTTGCCTTGCTTGAATCCATGCCCCCTTGAGGCTCAGCCGAGGGTTCCTGCAGAGCTTATCGGCGAGCGGAGAATCCCGCAGTCCCACTACGAAGCGGTCACGGACAAGACGTTCTTCGACTTCAGCGGAAAGGCAGTTGCACCTTTTACACAGTTTGCAGAGTTCCGCGTAGTAGGTGTCCACGTACGGTTCCACCCTGTTGCTGAAACTGCGCCGACTCGTAAACTTCATTGACGGGGTGAACTAAATGCACCTTGAACTTATTAACTACGGCCGCGTAGTCGTTCAGAGATTTGTCTTGGCCGAAAATCGCAAGAAGCGGACGAGGTTCCGGGCCCATGCAATACAGCAGAGCCCGAACTTGGTGGAGGCCTGAAGCGAATGCGTAGTCCACGAATAGGCTTAACAATTTCGGCCAAGAACCAGCATTTTTCAAGTCGAACCGATCTGCCTGGAGCAAGGAAAGACTAGCCCCTAATGCGGTTGCCGGAGCAAGCGCAGCGACCTGTTGCTGCGAATCCTCTTCCAAGGGAATTCCAGCTGCTGAGTGCCCCGGCTACATTCAGGCAAATGACTTGCGTGTAGTAAGCTGGCCGGCGATGTCGAGCGTCGGCGAGCCAGTCGGGAGCAACTACGCGGTTGTAGGCGGGAGGGCGCGTCGTCCGTGACGGATACCAAGCGCTTCGTCACGCGTGCACCGTAACCACTTCTGACACCACGACACCAGCAATAACGGCGTTGCGATCACGCCGCCGCTTTTTGGCGCAAACTTCGCCCGGCGCGCTCAGCAAAGCACAAGCACTCTGAAGATCGCCGGCGGTGCCAGGCCCTACTTGCGTACATCGAAGACGACGCCATTAAACCGCGATAAGAACTAAAGCTCTAAAAACGCACGCAAAGAGCGACGCGCATTCCTCTGACAACCCGCGACGGCCTAGATGTGACAGGAGCCACACATCGTATCCGAGAGAAGTGCGTACTGTGTCGACACTGACTTGACTTTGGAACCTCGCGCAGGTTTTGTCATGCTTCCATGGGAAGACACTGGAGACACCCAAAGAACTGCCTGATGCGGTGCTGACTGAAATCCTGATTCAAGGAGGGCGTTACTGCCACCCGTCCACAGGGCCGTGCATGTACGACCTCGATAATGACCCGTCTGAGAGGGTCAACATCTATCGCCCGGACCACCCTGTACGTAAACTTCTGATGGCGTAGCACAGTACTTTGCATGCTTCTCGCTCAGTGGCACAGAATAAATCGCTAATCGAACGTCCTATGCCGCTGTGAGTTCCAGTCTGTGGTGCCAGGGTCCCTTGAACAGTGAATGCGCGCGCCGCTGTAAGACGCTAAGTTCCAGGACACTTGCCTCTGGAGATGTCGACAGATGCGGCAAGAGTACCAAGTTTCTTTTTGTTTTTTTTTTTTGCTCGTGCCGCCGGGCACGGAAGGTATATGTCTGTCGCGGCCCACTCTTGCCGAACCACGAGCACGAACATTAGCTAAGAACAACGGATTCATTGCAGTACCTTTTTTGCTGTCTTCTAGGGTGTGCTCCGAAATAACCAGCTAGAATTTAATGCAATAGCACAAATAAGCAAGTCAACAAGTTGCCGTGACTTGCGTTTTTCACAGCCTTGGGAAATTCCTTTTTCCCGGACAAAGCTAGGACAACAAATGTTGCGCCACTCACTTCCAACTTTACTAAACACACTTCACTACAATCAAATTGACATCAACCGCACTAACATTTCCAAGGTAATGGCTTTTCTCACGAACAATACTGCCCACTTTTAACTGATGTCATCATTCTCATTGCCTTATTGTATTAGGCTTCTGCTGCGGTGCAATAAATACTTTCATCGTTATTTTATTTCCTAACTTGCTTTGTACATATTCTATCTACAATTGTATAATTTCACTGTGTGAATTGTCTTGTCGAGCTTGTTCTGTGTAATTAATACTTCTTTTGCCTTGTTCCCCCATATTATTTTTATATGTACTTATTTCTATGAACCCTGCACTTAGAATTGCATATTGGCATTGTGTAAATTATTTTGTAAGATTTTCTGTGCATAACTAACATTTTTTTTGTTCTATTCTGCAATCTGTAAATGTATCTGTTGTTTTACTAAAATTTTGTCCTCACCAAATGCCATGTAAAGGGGGCTCGAACGTAGTCAAGTGGACTTTATTCACTTTTTGTTCGAGCCCCCTCCGTTGTTTCGAACGGAAATAAACTCAATTCAAATACAGTGGGTGGACAGGAGGTACGCGGCATTGTGAACGAGAATCTTAGTGAATGTGCAACGCTTCGTTATGTTCCACGCAAGTGAGTCATACCTCGTGAAGATGAAACGTGTCTATCCCCTGCAGCCAAGAATTATTTTGCAGCGGGTGAAAAATATTTAAATTTTAAAGTTTTTTTTAAAGAACATGTAATGAGTGCACGCACAGACACAAAATTATAGCCTCCCTGATGACTAACTATTCAATTTCTCTCGTGGTCAAACATCTACACTGTGGCGCAGCACTGCCCTCGGCGATTCAGTAGCACTTCTATTCAGTCATAAAAGGTCGTTGCGTAAACAAATCAGCAAACTTCAGGACATTTAAGACACTCATGCTCGCAAAACAAGCAAACAAAAACACCCCTATCGGGACCATACCAGAGCTACCTCGAAACACGGAGGCATCTATCTAAAAAAACATGCAGACGTTCTTAACCACATTCCTCAAGAAGAAAATGCGATAGCATTTATGTTCCTTGCCATGGCATCTACAATGAGTTTCTGATGTTCTTCTGGCGATTCTCCCGCCAAAACTCCAGTTGGAACCGGTCCAAGTGCCCTTAGATGATATGCATGAGTCATCGCCTTCTATAATGACCTACAACTTTCCACTGGATTATCATATGGAATCATACTAATCCGACCCAGTGCTCCACCCCACCCCACGCGCAAATCCCGACTAATATACCTTAATCCATTTTCTGGGGTGGGCGTACTGGGGGGTCGCGAATGCCTAGTGATCATTTAAGTACATCGAAAGTAACTCACTCTATATGTCCTTGATGATCGCCTGGACAAGGATGGAATCCTCCTCTTAGCGTAGGGCAGGTCGGTCACCTTGCGAAGGGGCGCGTAAACATTTATGGCGTGGTCATCGTTTGCGTTACGGAGCAGTTCCTAGACCAGCGTGTAGCGGGTTGCGGCTAGTGGGTAATTCAAGTGAACATTCATAGCGCCAGAAAATAAAAATAAAATAAAACAGGCGAAAGAAGGGGAGAAAAAAGCACAGGACACGAGTGTTCGAGCCCTATGCTTATTTTTCTCGTTCATCCACGTGCTGTTGTTGCCTTCTTTTTTTTTTGCCCTGTGAATGTTCAGTCGAAGAAAACATCATCCACTGGACCCTTGGTGCCGCAAATAAAGAATTATATGGAAACGCAGGAAACGGCCACGCGAAGCACATCATCTTTCTCTTTTTCGAATCTGGCCGCGCGCTATGCTTGTGTCGTCTTTGAATGTCGGCACTGTGGCGGAATGGCGGTTCTCTATCACATGCTACGCGCCTACCAGGAGAACAAGGCCATATCCCCGTATCCCCAATCCCTAACCACCAGGAGGCTGCCCTGCTTAAAGCAGGCCCCGAGGGACAGAAACGGCTCATAAACAGGGCCGCCGAAACAGCTTCGACCGATGTAATAAATACCGAAATAGGGACTCCAGCCTCTGGGTTCATACTCTATTTGGTCAATAAACGTCTTCAGCAACTCTGGCAGGGTATGCTTCACTCCCTGACTGGAGCCGCGTAGTCTCTCTGTTTTCAACAGATACTGAACTGACCGATGGAATGCATCAAACTGCATGAACAGTTGAGGCTTCCATCACTCCATTTATCCAGGCGCCATTTTCGTTTATCTGCATCAGTGATACTGGCAGACCGGTCGAACGACATGCACTGAAACACGGCGCCACCCCTAACTGGATGTATACTATGACGCCCCGCCTGGTCTCCTCGCTAGCGCCGACAAGCGGCCAGGCTGGTTTCGTGGACGTTGAGCTAGCCCACTCAGTTTAAGCTATAGAAAAGGTCAAAAAACGAAATACAGGTGTCGCCACTAGCGGTAACTTTCGCAAGCTAACAGCAGTGACGTCAATAGAGTTTGTTCCTCGCAGATTCCTGGCCTAGGCGACAATTCCATTCTCTTCCAAAATTGCGGAGTCCTTTTCTGCATTGATGTCACGAGCTTGAATCGACTGGCGAGGAAAAAAATTTTCCTTCGTTAATCGCGATATTCTCAGCAATTAATGCGTTTTCTTTGCTGTAACACAAACATTAACATACACATAAGAAGCCAAAGAATCAATTTTTACAAAGAAAAAAAATTTGATGGAGTCCTCCTAAGTGTCCCTATAAGGCTACCAATATGCTCCCTTCCTTCAAGTCCCGTTTGTTGGTAGCTGGATATTATTTACACCCAATAAGTGCGCATCACGGTGGCATCCTGTGACTATGACTCCATCTTCGGCGTGCTCGAAAGCCGCGACTTGTGCTGGGCGAAGCACTAGCGGCTGCCGTTCTGGAAGACATGGCAGCAAACAAAACCAAGAAGAGCTATCACCGTATCATTTGCCCTAAAGGCTCCAAAGTACGCGAACCATAAAATTTCACCCGAAGCTAGTTGAAGAAACCTGTATGCCCTACATGCCCATTTGGTCACCCTTTCAAATATATGTTCTGAATTTTTTTTTCCTTTATACATCTGCGGGCGTGCAGGAGCAGTCGCCGAATGTCAACCACCGTTGTGCGTAAAGAGCGCCTTCTTTCAGCAAACAAAAGATTCGATCAGTCACTGTTCACATGGAGACCTTATCGATCCTCTTGTTCTTAAAATGATTCGTTGAGACCGCTCTCCTTCTCGTTCAAGTATAAGGAAAGCAAGAAAGGAAACAAATAGAAATAAACTCTTGTAGAAGCAGGGTAGACCACATCTAATTAGTCTGCGGGCCTTATTGCGATGTTTACACTGTCTTGTTCCCTTTCGGTGAATTATTCATTTTCCATGATATTTGGCGGGAAAATTAGGCATCCGAAGAAAAAACCGCTCGGCGAAACCGCTACCCCTCTGATGTCAGAGAATTGCGGTTGAATTTGAGATTAAGTTTTTCGATTGTCTTCGCCGTGAACCGGAAGAAGTCCATTTGAGTTTCAGATATAAATTATGCGCTTCAATTTCACTTCGTTCTTATCCTGGGGCTACGTTTTCCTTTCACCGGCCTTGAGTAAACATTAGGAAAAGGGCCCCGTAGTGCTTGATCAAAGGACCAGTTTCTGAGAACAATTCTGCAGGCTAGTGAAGCAAAATACCTGGAAGTATAAGCGGTACGTTTTTTTCCAAGCAACGGTTCAAACAACCGATGATAGTGGTGAACAGACAAAATTCCAACACAGCGCCTTAAGCACGCTGGACGCTACAGCCGGAAAACCTGTCGTACAAGTGATCAGATAATGTTTGATTCGTACTGCGAACTGTGCTAAAGTTTGGGCGAGACTAATAAAAAAATTGCAGACATTTAATTCCGTTACGTGTTGAGAATGGGACATCATTACAAACCTTGCACATGCCATACCATGTAATTCTAACTGGATTTCTCCGCTCTTTCTTTTTACCCCCATTTTCCTTCCTTTTTGCTTCCCGGCCTTTTTCTTTAGAGGATGACGTCACCTGTGGCGTCACTCCCATCGGACAGTCAGCTAATTTCGTGACGAATGCCGCCAGATACTACTTTTTTTTTCTCCAATGGAATTTGTAATGCTTTCACATTAAAATCTCAAACGGCGATGTACTTCAGAAAAATTCACCAGTGTAACTATTCTTGCTGTGTCGTCGTATGCAGTGTGTGCAGGTGTATGCAGCCTGGAGATCTAACTATGCTCGTGCCACTTATTGAGTGCCACGAGGCTTCCCTGCAGTAGAACAATGGTCAGGACTGTCTTTGGAATAACTTGTGCCGTCTGCGTTCCATTTCGTTAACCATCTAACGACAGTCATGTGGAACACATGGTTTATTTTTTTGTTCTTAAGTTTTGTTTCTTGCTACTCCCTTTTCTTCGCTGACATCACTCCTTGTAGTGCAGACTGCTGACAAATATTGCACTGATTGATGTGCGTGTCAAGCTGTTTCTACACCTTTCTAAGAATAATAATAATAATAATAATAATAATAATAATAATAATAATAATAATAATAATAATAATAATAATAATAATAATTGGTTTTGGGGGAAAGGAAATGGCGCAGTACCTGTCTCATATATCGTTGGACACCTGAACCGCGCCGTAAGGGAAGGGATAAAGGAAAGAGTGAAAAAAAGAAAGGAAGAAAGAGGTGCCGTAGTGGAGGGCTCCGGAATAATTTCGACCACCTGGGGATCTTTAACGTGCACTGACATCGCACAGCACACGGGCGCCTTAACGCTTTGCCTCCATAAAAACGCAGCCGCCGCGGTCGGGTTCGAACCCGGGAACTCCGGATCAGGAGCCGAGCGCCCTAACACCTTTCTCCTCACCCGTTTTCAAGAAATGTGAAGGGAATAAACTAACTTAGGCTAAACAAGGCAGTTGAAGTTAAAAACTGAATTTAACTCAGTTTTCAACCTTAGTTGCGTAGAAAACACGGCTCTTCAGCTACGGAAACTGTATGCTCATTTCTTTGTAGCAGAATTTAACGTGGATATAGACACGACTTGTGCGTCGAGGCATATGCTGCTGTGCGGCGGGAAACTTAGCCTTTTTTTTTTTACTAGTTAAGTTTTATCTCAAAGCAAGGACTTGAAAAGATGCGAGAGAATGCTTTCACGCGCTCCTTGGCGGCAGATGCCTTTTTCTTTATGCCTTTATTATTTTAGTAGCCCTCTTTTATCCCAAAGCACAAGCTACTGCTCTCAACCTCGCCTTGAGGGTCAAGTACGTTCTTAAGGTCTAGTGAGATGAACAGCAGGATAAAACGAGGTCTTCGATTATTCCGCGCAGGCGAAAATAAAGAAAGCATCGCACGTTACAGACAACCCAATTAGTCTCGGTATCCAATTTTGCTGAAGCGCCCTAGGTGACAAGACGTTAATTAACGAGATTTTTTTCACAGTCGGCCGCTATATTGATCGGGTGGAAAAGCCCTGGCAACTGTGAAGCAGTAATCATATCGCTCTGCCATGTCCAGCATTCTTGGGCAAAAACTTTAAATATTGGAATATTGTAAGGTTCTGTTATGGAAATATTGAAAGTAATGGTTCATTTCTTCCGATCGATAGCAAAATCTTTCTTTTAAGATTTTTCCATCACTCACGTCAAGCAGTTAAGACTGGAAGAGAAAAAGCCTTCGCCTCAGATCGCCTTCGTTCTTTCGCACTGAAAATTTTAAAAAAAAGCTAACTAGATGTCCTTGGATCATTTGAATAAAGACATTTTTTTGTTCTTTTTCTTCACATCAATTTCGATGCCACGCATTGCTAAAATGACGACTGGTTCTGTGCAATACCGTGGTACGCATCAGAGTCCCTGTTGATTGAGATAATGGTTCCTGTTAAAAAATAATAACTTATGGAAGCTTCCTGTGTTTCTCCAGACCTTTTTTATTCTGTTTTTTTTCTTGTTGCGAAAGCTTCTAATAACTTACACGAGTTGACTCGCACACTTATCATTAAAACGGCAGTTCTCGTTCTGTAATTCCAATGAGAGCCATACTCGCTTTCGGGCGCCATTACGGAAGACTGCGCAGTGAATATTAAATAAGCTTTAAGGACGTTTCTTCGATTAGATTCAGTTAAAGCCACCACGAAACGAAGAAACATTGTGAAGCCTCGGGCAGTGAGCCATAATTGGATATTAGGGTCGGCCACATTAGAGAACAAATAAAAGAAAAAATAAATAATACAGAGACATGGAGGTGTTTTTTTTTCTTTAATAAGTCACTTACTCGTTCTGAAGAATGTGGGCTAATAAAACCTCTGGTCTCAGCGAGCTCGTTCTCATAAACGGCGACTGAAGTTCCCCTAATTTTTCGATCACCAGCGCAGGACACCGGCAAGAAAAATGTTAGTTTTTCTCGTCCATAATAAGAGGCAGCTGTTGTTTTGCAGCCAGCTCGCGTTAGTTCGAGGGCGCCTGCTGTAATGGTCCCCAACGAAAACAGAAAAGTGCTCATGTGTAGTTTTAGGGCAGTATATAATGTCCAGTTTTAAAGCTATATGAGTGGGGGACTTGTATTCAAAGCGTGGAGCTACGGGGCAGTAATGTTCCATTCGGAGAATTTTTGGTCTCAAATTGTGCTTGAAGGGAAAACGAAATCGGCACGTGTTTTGAAATTATTCCGGAGCCCTCCACTACGGCACCTCTCTCTTCTTTTCTTCTTTCACTACCTCCTTTACCCTTCCCTTACGGCGCGGTTCAGGTGTCCAACGTTATATGAGACAGATACTGCGCCGTTTCCTTTCCCCAAAAACCAACTATTATTATTATTATTATTATTATTATTATTATTAGTATTAGTATTATTATTATTATTATTATTATTATTATTATTATTATTATTATTATTATTATTATTATTATTATTATTATTATTATTATTATTATTATTATTATTATTATTATTATTATTATTATTATTATTATTATAATTTTGTGAGAATTTCGGAAAATGAGAGAAATTGTTTCAACTGAAAATATTAGAAACTGGCTCGATAAATTACTTCCTTTTCTGTACAACATCAATGATGCTGCTGAAGTTTAGGTTCTCTACAGAACGTTAACATACCGAAAGGCGGTTCCGCATTCTCACGCTCTATGCCCCGTCTTTGCGTTAGTCTTCCCACTAAACGCGCAATTACTGCCCAGTCTTCGGTTACGAAGTTCTCTTCGCGGCACTGCATAAGAAATATCGCTTGTCAGTATAGTCCCATGTTGGCGGTTCAGAGCTTTCGTTGTGTCACCTTTGTGAGCTTTGTATTTTCTCCTGGTTAACGAAGTTAAGATGTCAACCGATAAAACGAATCGACCAGTTCGGGAGTAGATGCGA